>NW_024061260.1:0-160983 GCF_016432855.1 Salvelinus namaycush
TCAAAATGATAGTTGTTTGGAAATAAATGAATCTTCTAACTTCTGACATGTTTTACAAAAACCTAAAAGACATGCAATGGGTTACGAAAATAGCTCTAGTTACAGATTGGTAGCCCCGATTTGAAATCCGACTTCGTACTTGAAAAGCAGACAAGAAGGGGAAGATTTTATATAGCAGAATTTTTTTTCTGTAAAATGTTGCGAAAGGGGTCAAAACGGCAGTTAAATTTTGGGAAAGTTTGAAAAACATGTGGTAGTGCATTTAGAGAAACTGCTCTAACGTAAGTTCCATACTGAATAAACGTTCTCCGCATTTGACAAGCAGAGAAGTAGAGGAAGGTTTTAATCCAAAATATTTTTTGTCAAACTCTTTGGTTTAGTGGTCAAAATGATAGTTGTTTGGAAATAAATGAATCTTCTAACTTCTGACATGTTTTACAAAAACCTAAAAGACATGCAATGGGTTACGAAAATAGCTCTAGTTACAGACTGGTAGCCCCGATTTGAAATCCGACTTCGTACTTGAAAAGCAGACAAGAAGGGGAAGATTTTATATAGCAGACATTTTTTTCTGTAAAATGTTGCGGAAGGGGTCAAAACGGCAGTTGTTTGGGAAAGTTTGAAAAACATGTGGTAGCGTTAGTAAAACTGTTGTAACGTAAGTTCCATACTGAATAAACTGTTTCCGCATTTGACAAGCAGAAGTAGAGGAAGGATTTAATCCAAAATATTTTTGTCTAACTCTTTTAGTGGTCAAAATGATAGTTGTTTGGAAATAAATGAATCTTCTAACTTCTGACATGTTTTACAAAAACCTAAAAGACATGCAATGGGTTACGAAAATAGCTCTAGTTACAGATTGGTAGCCCCGATTTGAAATCCGACTTCGTACTTGAAAAGCAGACAAGAAGGGGAAGATTTTATATAGCAGACATTTTTTTCTGTAAAATGTTGCGAAAGGGGTCAAAACGGCAGTTAGTTTGGGAAAGTTTGAAAAACATGTGGTAGTGCAGTTAGAGAAACTGCTGTAACGTAAGTTCCATACTGAATAAACGTTCTCCGCATTTGACAAGCAGAGAGTAGAGGAAGGTTTTAATCCAAAATATTTTTGTCTAAACTCTTTGGTTAGTGGTCAAAATGATAGTTGTTTGGAAATAAATGAATCTTCTAACTTCTGACATGTTTTACAAAAACCTAAAAGACATGCAATGGGTTACGAAAATAGCTCTAGTTACAGACTGGTAGCCCCGATTTGAAATCCGACTTCGTACTTGAAAAGCAGACAAGAAGGGGAAGATTTTATATAGCAGACATTTTTTTCTGTAAAATGTTGCGGAAGGGGTCAAAACGGCAGTTAAATTTTGGGAAAGTTTGAAAAACATGTGGTAGCGTTAGTAAAACTGTTGTAACGTAAGTTCCATACTGAATAAACTGTTTCCGCATTTGACAAGCAGAAGTAGAGGAAGGATTTAATCCAAAATATTTTTGTCTAACTCTTTTAGTGGTCAAAATGATAGTTGTTTGGAAATAAATGAATCTTCTAACTTCTGACATGTTTTACAAAAACCTAAAAGACATGCAATGGGTTACGAAAATAGCTCTAGTTACAGATTGGTAGCCCCGATTTGAAATCCGACTTCGTACTTGAAAAGCAGACAAGAAGGGGAAGATTTTATATAGCAGAATTTTTTTCTGTAAAATGTTGCGAAAGGGGTCAAAACAGGCAGTTAAAGTTTGGGAAAGTTTGAAAAACATGTGGTAGTGCATTTAGAGAAACTGCTCTAACGTAAGTTCCATACTGAATAAACGTTCTCCGCATTTGACAAGCAGAGAAGTAGAGGAAGGTTTTAATCCAAAATATTTTTGTCAAACTCTTTGGTTTAGTGGTCAAAATGATAGTTGTTTGGAAATAAATGAATCTTCTAACTTCTGACATGTTTTACAAAAACCTAAAAGACATGCAATGGGTTACGAAAATAGCTCTAGTTACAGACTGGTAGCCCCGATTTGAAATCCGACTTCGTACTTGAAAAGCAGACAAGAAGGGGAAGATTTTATATAGCAGACATTTTTTTCTGTAAAATGTTGCGGAAGGGGTCAAAACGGCAGTTGTTTGGGAAAGTTTGAAAAACATGTGGTAGCGTTAGTAAAACTGTTGTAACGTAAGTTCCATACTGAATAAACTGTTTCCGCATTTGACAAGCAGAAGTAGAGGAAGGATTTAATCCAAAATATTTTTGTCTAACTCTTTTAGTGGTCAAAATGATAGTTGTTTGGAAATAAATGAATCTTCTAACTTCTGACATGTTTTACAAAAACCTAAAAGACATGCAATGGGTTACGAAAATAGCTCTAGTTACAGATTGGTAGCCCCGATTTGAAATCCGACTTCGTACTTGAAAAGCAGACAAGAAGGGGAAGATTTTATATAGCAGACATTTTTTTCTGTAAAATGTTGCGAAAGGGGTCAAAACAGGCAGTTAAGTTTGGGAAAGTTTGAAAAACATGTGGTAGTGCAGTTAGTAGAAACTGCTCGTAACGTAAGTTCCATACTGAATAAACGTTCTCCGCATTTGACAAGCAGAGAAGTAGAGGAAGGTTTTAATCCAAAATATTTTTGTCTAAACTCTTTGGTTTAGTGGTCAAAATGATAGTTGTTTGGAAATAAATGAATCTTCTAACTTCTGACATGTTTTACAAAAACCTAAAAGACATGCAATGGGTTACGAAAATAGCTCTAGTTACAGACTGGTAGCCCCGATTTGAAATCCGACTTCGTACTTGAAAAGCAGACAAGAAGGGGAAGATTTTATATAGCAGACATTTTTTTCTGTAAAATGTTGCGGAAAAGGGTCAAAACGGCAGTTAGTTTGGGAAAGTTTGAAAAACATGTGGTAGCAGTTAGTAAAACTGTTGTAACGTAAGTTCCATACTGAATAAACTGTTCTCCGCATTTGACAAGCAGAGAAGTAGAGGAAGGATTTAATCCAAAATATTTTTGTCTAACTCTTGTTAGTGGTCAAAATGATAGTTGTTTGGAAATAAATGAATCTTCTAACTTCTGACATGTTTTACAAAAACCTAAAAGACATGCAATGGGTTACGAAAATAGCTCTAGTTACAGATTGGTAGCCCCGATTTGAAATCCGACTTCGTACTTGAAAAGCAGACAAGAAGGGGAAGATTTTATATAGCAGAATTTTTTTCTGTAAAATGTTGCGAAAGGGGTCAAAACGGTAGTTAAATTTGGGAAAGTTTGAAAAACATGTGGTAGTGCATTTAGAGAAACTGCTCTAACGTAAGTTCCATACTGAATAAACGTTCTCCGCATTTGACAAGCAGAGAAGTAGAGGAAGGTTTTAATCCAAAATATTTTTGTCAAACTCTTTGGTTTAGTGGTCAAAATGATAGTTGTTTGGAAATAAATGAATCTTCTAACTTCTGACATGTTTTACAAAAACCTAAAAGACATGCAATGGGTTACGAAAATAGCTCTAGTTACAGACTGGTAGCCCCGATTTGAAATCCGACTTCGTACTTGAAAAGCAGACAAGAAGGGGAAGATTTTATATAGCAGACATTTTTTTCTGTAAAATGTTGCGAAAGGGGTCAAAACGGCAGTTAAGTTTGGGAAAGTTTGAAAAACATGTGGTAGTGCATTTAGAGAAACTGCTTCTAACGTAAGTTCCATACTGAATAAACTGTTCTCCGCATTTGACAAGCAGAGAAGTAGAGGAAGGTTTTAATCCAAAATATTTTTGTCTAACTCTTGGTTTAGTGGTCAAAATGATAGTTGTTTGGAAATAAATGAATCTTCTAACTTCTGACATGTTTTACAAAAACCTAAAAGACATGCAATGGGTTACGAAAATAGCTCTAGTTACAGACTGGTAGCCCCGATTTGAAATCCGACTTCGTACTTGAAAAGCAGACAAGAAGGGGAAGATTTTATATAGCAGACATTTTTTTCTGTAAAATGTTGCGGAAGGGGTCAAAACGGCAGTTAGTTTGGGAAAGTTTGAAAAACATGTGGTAGCGTTAGTAAAACTGTTGTAACGTAAGTTCCATACTGAATAAACTGTTTCCGCATTTGACAAGCAGAAGTAGAGGAAGGATTTAATCCAAAATATTTTTGTCTAACTCTTTTAGTGGTCAAAATGATAGTTGTTTGGAAATAAATGAATCTTCTAACTTCTGACATGTTTTACAAAAACCTAAAAGACATGCAATGGGTTACGAAAATAGCTCTAGTTACAGATTGGTAGCCCCGATTTGAAATCCGACTTCGTACTTGAAAAGCAGACAAGAAGGGGAAGATTTTATATAGCAGAATTTTTTTCTGTAAAATGTTGCGAAAGGGGTCAAAACAGGCAGTTAGTTTGGGAAAGTTTGAAAAACATGTGGTAGTGCATTTAGAGAAACTGCTCTAACGTAAGTTCCATACTGAATAAACGTTCTCCGCATTTGACAAGCAGAGAAGTAGAGGAAGGTTTTAATCCAAAATATTTTTTGTCAAACTCTTTGGTTTAGTGGTCAAAATGATAGTTGTTTGGAAATAAATGAATCTTCTAACTTCTGACATGTTTTACAAAAACCTAAAAGACATGCAATGGGTTACGAAAATAGCTCTAGTTACAGACTGGTAGCCCCGATTTGAAATCCGACTTCGTACTTGAAAAGCAGACAAGAAGGGGAAGATTTTATATAGCAGACATTTTTTTCTGTAAAATGTTGCGGAAGGGGTCAAAACGGCAGTTGTTTGGGAAAGTTTGAAAAACATGTGGTAGCGTTAGTAAAACTGTTGTAACGTAAGTTCCATACTGAATAAACTGTTTCCGCATTTGACAAGCAGAAGTAGAGGAAGGATTTAATCCAAAATATTTTTGTCTAACTCTTTTAGTGGTCAAAATGATAGTTGTTTGGAAATAAATGAATCTTCTAACTTCTGACATGTTTTACAAAAACCTAAAAGACATGCAATGGGTTACGAAAATAGCTCTAGTTACAGATTGGTAGCCCCGATTTGAAATCCGACTTCGTACTTGAAAAGCAGACAAGAAGGGGAAGATTTTATATAGCAGACATTTTTTTCTGTAAAATGTTGCGAAAGGGGTCAAAACGGCAGTTAAGTTTGGGAAAGTTTGAAAAACATGTGGTAGTGCAGTTAGAGAAACTGCTCTAACGTAAGTTCCATACTGAATAAACGTTCTCCGCATTTGACAAGCAGAGAAGTAGAGGAAGGTTTAATCCAAAATATTTTTGTCTAACTCTTTGGTTAGTGGTCAAAATGATAGTTGTTTGGAAATAAATGAATCTTCTAACTTCTGACATGTTTTACAAAAACCTAAAAGACATGCAATGGGTTACGAAAATAGCTCTAGTTACAGATTGGTAGCCCCGATTTGAAATCCGACTTCGTACTTGAAAAGCAGACAAGAAGGGGAAGATTTTATATAGCAGAATTTTTTTCTGTAAAATGTTGCGAAAGGGGTCAAAACGGCAGTTAAGTTTGGGAAAGTTTGAAAAACATGTGGTAGTGCATTTAGAGAAACTGCTCTAACGTAAGTTCCATACTGAATAAACGTTCTCCGCATTTGACAAGCAGAGAAGTAGAGGAAGGTTTTAATCCAAAATATTTTTGTCAAACTCTTTGGTTTAGTGGTCAAAATGATAGTTGTTTGGAAATAAATGAATCTTCTAACTTCTGACATGTTTTACAAAAACCTAAAAGACATGCAATGGGTTACGAAAATAGCTCTAGTTACAGACTGGTAGCCCCGATTTGAAATCCGACTTCGTACTTGAAAAGCAGACAAGAAGGGGAAGATTTTATATAGCAGACATTTTTTTCTGTAAAATGTTGCGGAAGGGGTCAAAACGGCAGTTGTTTGGGAAAGTTTGAAAAACATGTGGTAGCGTTAGTAAAACTGTTGTAACGTAAGTTCCATACTGAATAAACTGTTTCCGCATTTGACAAGCAGAAGTAGAGGAAGGATTTAATCCAAAATATTTTTGTCTAACTCTTTTAGTGGTCAAAATGATAGTTGTTTGGAAATAAATGAATCTTCTAACTTCTGACATGTTTTACAAAAACCTAAAAGACATGCAATGGGTTACGAAAATAGCTCTAGTTACAGATTGGTAGCCCCGATTTGAAATCCGACTTCGTACTTGAAAAGCAGACAAGAAGGGGAAGATTTTATATAGCAGAATTTTTTTCTGTAAAATGTTGCGAAAGGGGTCAAAACAGGCAGTTAAGTTTGGGAAAGTTTGAAAAACATGTGGTAGTGCATTTAGAGAAACTGCTCTAACGTAAGTTCCATACTGAATAAACGTTCTCCGCATTTGACAAGCAGAGAAGTAGAGGAAGGTTTTAATCCAAAATATTTTTTGTCAAACTCTTTGGTTTAGTGGTCAAAATGATAGTTGTTTGGAAATAAATGAATCTTCTAACTTCTGACATGTTTTACAAAAACCTAAAAGACATGCAATGGGTTACGAAAATAGCTCTAGTTACAGACTGGTAGCCCCGATTTGAAATCCGACTTCGTACTTGAAAAGCAGACAAGAAGGGGAAGATTTTATATAGCAGACATTTTTTTCTGTAAAATGTTGCGGAAGGGGTCAAAACGGCAGTTGTTTGGGAAAGTTTGAAAAACATGTGGTAGTGCATTTAGAGAAACTGCTCTAACGTAAGTTCCATACTGAATAAACTGTTTCCGCATTTGACAAGCAGAGAAGTAGAGGAAGGTTTAATCCAAAATATTTTTGTCAAACTCTTTGGTTTAGTGGTCAAAATGATAGTTGTTTGGAAATAAATGAATCTTCTAACTTCTGACATGTTTTAAAATAAAACTAAAAGACATGCAATGGGTTACGAAAATAGCTCTAGTTACAGATTGGTAGCCCCGATTTGAAATCCGACTTCGTACTTGAAAAGCAGACAAGAAGGGGAAGATTTTATATAGCAGACATTTTTTTCTGTAAAATGTTGCGGAAGGGGTCAAAACGGCAGTTGTTTGGGAAAGTTTGAAAAACATGTGGTAGTGCATTTAGAGAAACTGCTCTAACGTAAGTTCCATACTGAATAAACGTTCTCCGCATTTGACAAGCAGAGAAGTAGAGGAAGGTTTTAATCCAAAATATTTTTTGTCAAACTCTTTGGTTTAGTGGTCAAAATGATAGTTGTTTGGAAATAAATGAATCTTCTAACTTCTGACATGTTTTACAAAAACCTAAAAGACATGCAATGGGTTACGAAAATAGCTCTAGTTACAGACTGGTAGCCCCGATTTGAAATCCGACTTCGTACTTGAAAAGCAGACAAGAAGGGGAAGATTTTATATAGCAGACATTTTTTTCTGTAAAATGTTGCGGAAGGGGTCAAAACGGCAGTTGTTTGGGAAAGTTTGAAAAACATGTGGTAGCGTTAGTAAAACTGTTGTAACGTAAGTTCCATACTGAATAAACTGTTTCCGCATTTGACAAGCAGAAGTAGAGGAAGGATTTAATCCAAAATATTTTTGTCTAACTCTTTTAGTGGTCAAAATGATAGTTGTTTGGAAATAAATGAATCTTCTAACTTCTGACATGTTTTACAAAAACCTAAAAGACATGCAATGGGTTACGAAAATAGCTCTAGTTACAGATTGGTAGCCCCGATTTGAAATCCGACTTCGTACTTGAAAAGCAGACAAGAAGGGGAAGATTTTATATAGCAGAATTTTTTTCTGTAAAATGTTGCGAAAGGGGTCAAAACAGGCAGTTAAAGTTTGGGAAAGTTTGAAAAACATGTGGTAGTGCATTTAGAGAAACTGCTCTAACGTAAGTTCCATACTGAATAAACGTTCTCCGCATTTGACAAGCAGAGAAGTAGAGGAAGGTTTTAATCCAAAATATTTTTGTCAAACTCTTTGGTTTAGTGGTCAAAATGATAGTTGTTTGGAAATAAATGAATCTTCTAACTTCTGACATGTTTTACAAAAACCTAAAAGACATGCAATGGGTTACGAAAATAGCTCTAGTTACAGACTGGTAGCCCCGATTTGAAATCCGACTTCGTACTTGAAAAGCAGACAAGAAGGGGAAGATTTTATATAGCAGACATTTTTTTCTGTAAAATGTTGCGGAAGGGGTCAAAACGGCAGTTGTTTGGGAAAGTTTGAAAAACATGTGGTAGCGTTAGTAAAACTGTTGTAACGTAAGTTCCATACTGAATAAACTGTTTCCGCATTTGACAAGCAGAAGTAGAGGAAGGATTTAATCCAAAATATTTTTGTCTAACTCTTTTAGTGGTCAAAATGATAGTTGTTTGGAAATAAATGAATCTTCTAACTTCTGACATGTTTTACAAAAACCTAAAAGACATGCAATGGGTTACGAAAATAGCTCTAGTTACAGATTGGTAGCCCCGATTTGAAATCCGACTTCGTACTTGAAAAGCAGACAAGAAGGGGAAGATTTTATATAGCAGACATTTTTTTCTGTAAAATGTTGCGAAAGGGGTCAAAACAGGCAGTTAAGTTTGGGAAAGTTTGAAAAACATGTGGTAGTGCATTTAGAGAAACTGCTCTAACGTAAGTTCCATACTGAATAAACGTTCTCCGCATTTGACAAGCAGAGAAGTAGAGGAAGGTTTTAATCCAAAATATTTTTTGTCAAACTCTTTGGTTTAGTGGTCAAAATGATAGTTGTTTGGAAATAAATGAATCTTCTAACTTCTGACATGTTTTACAAAAACCTAAAAGACATGCAATGGGTTACGAAAATAGCTCTAGTTACAGATTGGTAGCCCCGATTTGAAATCCGACTTCGTACTTGAAAAGCAGACAAGAAGGGGAAGATTTTATATAGCAGACATTTTTTTCTGTAAAATGTTGCGGAAAGGGGTCAAAACGGCAGTTAGTTTGGGAAAGTTTGAAAAACATGTGGTAGTGCAGTTAGTAGAAACTGCTTGTAACGTAAGTTCCATACTGAATAAACTGTTCTCCGCATTTGACAAGCAGAAGTAGAGGAAGGATTTAATCCAAAATATTTTTGTATAACTCTTTTAGTGGTCAAAATGATAGTTGTTTGGAAATAAATGAATCTTCTAACTTCTGACATGTTTTACAAAAACCTAAAAGACATGCAATGGGTTACGAAAATAGCTCTAGTTACAGACTGGTAGCCCCGATTTGAAATCCGACTTCGTACTTGAAAAGCAGACAAGAAGGGGAAGATTTTATATAGCAGACATTTTTTTCTGTAAAATGTTGCGGAAGGGGTCAAAACGGCAGTTGTTTGGGAAAGTTTGAAAAACATGTGGTAGCGTTAGTAAAACTGTTGTAACGTAAGTTCCATACTGAATAAACTGTTTCCGCATTTGACAAGCAGAAGTAGAGGAAGGATTTAATCCAAAATATTTTTGTCTAACTCTTTTAGTGGTCAAAATGATAGTTGTTTGGAAATAAATGAATCTTCTAACTTCTGACATGTTTTACAAAAACCTAAAAGACATGCAATGGGTTACGAAAATAGCTCTAGTTACAGATTGGTAGCCCCGATTTGAAATCCGACTTCGTACTTGAAAAGCAGACAAGAAGGGGAAGATTTTATATAGCAGAATTTTTTTCTGTAAAATGTTGCGAAAGGGGTCAAAACAGGCAGTTAGTTTGGGAAAGTTTGAAAAACATGTGGTAGTGCATTTAGAGAAACTGCTCTAACGTAAGTTCCATACTGAATAAACGTTCTCCGCATTTGACAAGCAGAGAAGTAGAGGAAGGTTTTAATCCAAAATATTTTTTGTCAAACTCTTTGGTTTAGTGGTCAAAATGATAGTTGTTTGGAAATAAATGAATCTTCTAACTTCTGACATGTTTTACAAAAACCTAAAAGACATGCAATGGGTTACGAAAATAGCTCTAGTTACAGACTGGTAGCCCCGATTTGAAATCCGACTTCGTACTTGAAAAGCAGACAAGAAGGGGAAGATTTTATATAGCAGACATTTTTTTCTGTAAAATGTTGCGGAAGGGGTCAAAACGGCAGTTAGTTTGGGAAAGTTTGAAAAACATGTGGTAGGCATTTAGTAAAACTGTTGTAACGTAAGTTCCATACTGAATAAACTGTTTCCGCATTTGACAAGCAGAAGTAGAGGAAGGATTTAATCCAAAATATTTTTGTCTAACTCTTTGGTTTAGTGGTCAAAATGATAGTTGTTTGGAAATAAATGAATCTTCTAACTTCTGACATGTTTTACAAAAACCTAAAAGACATGCAATGGGTTACGAAAATAGCTCTAGTTACAGATTGGTAGCCCCGATTTGAAATCCGACTTCGTACTTGAAAAGCAGACAAGAAGGGGAAGATTTTATATAGCAGAATTTTTTTCTGTAAAATGTTGCGGAAGGGGTCAAAACGGCAGTTGTTTGGGAAAGTTTGAAAAACATGTGGTAGTGCATTTAGAGAAACTGCTCTAACGTAAGTTCCATACTGAATAAACGTTCTCCGCATTTGACAAGCAGAGAAGTAGAGGAAGGTTTTAATCCAAAATATTTTTTGTCAAACTCTTTGGTTTAGTGGTCAAAATGATAGTTGTTTGGAAATAAATGAATCTTCTAACTTCTGACATGTTTTACAAAAACCTAAAAGACATGCAATGGGTTACGAAAATAGCTCTAGTTACAGACTGGTAGCCCCGATTTGAAATCCGACTTCGTACTTGAAAAGCAGACAAGAAGGGGAAGATTTTATATAGCAGACATTTTTTTCTGTAAAATGTTGCGGAAGGGGTCAAAACGGCAGTTGTTTGGGAAAGTTTGAAAAACATGTGGTAGCGTTAGTAAAACTGTTGTAACGTAAGTTCCATACTGAATAAACTGTTTCCGCATTTGACAAGCAGAAGTAGAGGAAGGATTTAATCCAAAATATTTTTGTCTAACTCTTTTAGTGGTCAAAATGATAGTTGTTTGGAAATAAATGAATCTTCTAACTTCTGACATGTTTTACAAAAACCTAAAAGACATGCAATGGGTTACGAAAATAGCTCTAGTTACAGATTGGTAGCCCCGATTTGAAATCCGACTTCGTACTTGAAAAGCAGACAAGAAGGGGAAGATTTTTATATAGCAGAATTTTTTTTCTGTAAAATGTTGCGAAAGGGGTCAAAACAGCAGTTAAAGTTTGGGAAAGTTTGAAAAACATGTGGTAGTGCATTTAGAGAAACTGCTCTAACGTAAGTTCCATACTGAATAAACGTTCTCCGCATTTGACAAGCAGAGAAGTAGAGGAAGGTTTTAATCCAAAATATTTTTGTCAAACTCTTTGGTTTAGTGGTCAAAATGATAGTTGTTTGGAAATAAATGAATCTTCTAACTTCTGACATGTTTTACAAAAACCTAAAAGACATGCAATGGGTTACGAAAATAGCTCTAGTTACAGACTGGTAGCCCCGATTTGAAATCCGACTTCGTACTTGAAAAGCAGACAAGAAGGGGAAGATTTTATATAGCAGACATTTTTTTCTGTAAAATGTTGCGGAAGGGGTCAAAACGGCAGTTGTTTGGGAAAGTTTGAAAAACATGTGGTAGCGTTAGTAAAACTGTTGTAACGTAAGTTCCATACTGAATAAACTGTTTCCGCATTTGACAAGCAGAAGTAGAGGAAGGATTTAATCCAAAATATTTTTGTCTAACTCTTTTAGTGGTCAAAATGATAGTTGTTTGGAAATAAATGAATCTTCTAACTTCTGACATGTTTTACAAAAACCTAAAAGACATGCAATGGGTTACGAAAATAGCTCTAGTTACAGATTGGTAGCCCCGATTTGAAATCCGACTTCGTACTTGAAAAGCAGACAAGAAGGGGAAGATTTTTATATAGCAGAATTTTTTTTCTGTAAAATGTTGCGAAAGGGGTCAAAACAGCAGTTAAAGTTTGGGAAAGTTTGAAAAACATGTGGTAGTGCATTTAGAGAAACTGCTCTAACGTAAGTTCCATACTGAATAAACGTTCTCCGCATTTGACAAGCAGAGAAGTAGAGGAAGGTTTTAATCCAAAATATTTTTGTCAAACTCTTTGGTTTAGTGGTCAAAATGATAGTTGTTTGGAAATAAATGAATCTTCTAACTTCTGACATGTTTTACAAAAACCTAAAAGACATGCAATGGGTTACGAAAATAGCTCTAGTTACAGATTGGTAGCCCCGATTTGAAATCCGACTTCGTACTTGAAAAGCAGACAAGAAGGGGAAGATTTTATATAGCAGACATTTTTTTCTGTAAAATGTTGCGGAAAGGGGTCAAAACGGCAGTTAGTTTGGGAAAGTTTGAAAAACATGTGGTAGTGCAGTTAGTAGAAACTGCTTGTAACGTAAGTTCCATACTGAATAAACTGTTCTCCGCATTTGACAAGCAGAGAAGTAGAGGAAGGTTTTAATCCAAAATATTTTTGTCTAAACTCTTGGTTAGTGGTCAAAATGATAGTTGTTTGGAAATAAATGAATCTTCTAACTTCTGACATGTTTTACAAAAACCTAAAAGACATGCAATGGGTTACGAAAATAGCTCTAGTTACAGACTGGTAGCCCCGATTTGAAATCCGACTTCGTACTTGAAAAGCAGACAAGAAGGGGAAGATTTTATATAGCAGACATTTTTTTCTGTAAAATGTTGCGGAAGGGGTCAAAACGGCAGTTGTTTGGGAAAGTTTGAAAAACATGTGGTAGCGTTAGTAAAACTGTTGTAACGTAAGTTCCATACTGAATAAACTGTTTCCGCATTTGACAAGCAGAAGTAGAGGAAGGATTTAATCCAAAATATTTTTGTCTAACTCTTTTAGTGGTCAAAATGATAGTTGTTTGGAAATAAATGAATCTTCTAACTTCTGACATGTTTTACAAAAACCTAAAAGACATGCAATGGGTTACGAAAATAGCTCTAGTTACAGATTGGTAGCCCCGATTTGAAATCCGACTTCGTACTTGAAAAGCAGACAAGAAGGGGAAGATTTTTATATAGCAGAATTTTTTTTCTGTAAAATGTTGCGAAAGGGGTCAAAACAGCAGTTAAAGTTTGGGAAAGTTTGAAAAACATGTGGTAGTGCATTTAGAGAAACTGCTCTAACGTAAGTTCCATACTGAATAAACGTTCTCCGCATTTGACAAGCAGAGAAGTAGAGGAAGGTTTTAATCCAAAATATTTTTTGTCAAACTCTTTGGTTTAGTGGTCAAAATGATAGTTGTTTGGAAATAAATGAATCTTCTAACTTCTGACATGTTTTACAAAAACCTAAAAGACATGCAATGGGTTACGAAAATAGCTCTAGTTACAGACTGGTAGCCCCGATTTGAAATCCGACTTCGTACTTGAAAAGCAGACAAGAAGGGGAAGATTTTATATAGCAGACATTTTTTTCTGTAAAATGTTGCGGAAGGGGTCAAAACGGCAGTTGTTTGGGAAAGTTTGAAAACATGTGGTAGCGTTAGTAAAACTGTTGTAACGTAAGTTCCATACTGAATAAACTGTTTCCGCATTTGACAAGCAGAAGTAGAGGAAGGATTTAATCCAAAATATTTTTGTCTAACTCTTTTAGTGGTCAAAATGATAGTTGTTTGGAAATAAATGAATCTTCTAACTTCTGACATGTTTTACAAAAACCTAAAAGACATGCAATGGGTTACGAAAATAGCTCTAGTTACAGATTGGTAGCCCCGATTTGAAATCCGACTTCGTACTTGAAAAGCAGACAAGAAGGGGAAGATTTTATATAGCAGAATTTTTTTCTGTAAAATGTTGCGAAAGGGGTCAAAACAGGCAGTTAAGTTTGGGAAAGTTTGAAAAACATGTGGTAGTGCATTTAGAGAAACTGCTCTAACGTAAGTTCCATACTGAATAAACGTTCTCCGCATTTGACAAGCAGAGAAGTAGAGGAAGGTTTTAATCCAAAATATTTTTGTCAAACTCTTTGGTTTAGTGGTCAAAATGATAGTTGTTTGGAAATAAATGAATCTTCTAACTTCTGACATGTTTTACAAAAACCTAAAAGACATGCAATGGGTTACGAAAATAGCTCTAGTTACAGACTGGTAGCCCCGATTTGAAATCCGACTTCGTACTTGAAAAGCAGACAAGAAGGGGAAGATTTTATATAGCAGACATTTTTTTCTGTAAAATGTTGCGGAAGGGGTCAAAACGGCAGTTGTTTGGGAAAGTTTGAAAAACATGTGGTAGCGTTAGTAAAACTGTTGTAACGTAAGTTCCATACTGAATAAACTGTTTCCGCATTTGACAAGCAGAAGTAGAGGAAGGATTTAATCCAAAATATTTTTGTCTAACTCTTTTAGTGGTCAAAATGATAGTTGTTTGGAAATAAATGAATCTTCTAACTTCTGACATGTTTTACAAAAACCTAAAAGACATGCAATGGGTTACGAAAATAGCTCTAGTTACAGATTGGTAGCCCCGATTTGAAATCCGACTTCGTACTTGAAAAGCAGACAAGAAGGGGAAGATTTTATATAGCAGAATTTTTTTCTGTAAAATGTTGCGAAAGGGGTCAAAACAGGCAGTTAAAGTTTGGGAAAGTTTGAAAAACATGTGGTAGTGCATTTAGAGAAACTGCTCTAACGTAAGTTCCATACTGAATAAACGTTCTCCGCATTTGACAAGCAGAGAAGTAGAGGAAGGTTTTAATCCAAAATATTTTTGTCAAACTCTTTGGTTTAGTGGTCAAAATGATAGTTGTTTGGAAATAAATGAATCTTCTAACTTCTGACATGTTTTACAAAAACCTAAAAGACATGCAATGGGTTACGAAAATAGCTCTAGTTACAGATTGGTAGCCCCGATTTGAAATCCGACTTCGTACTTGAAAAGCAGACAAGAAGGGGAAGATTTTATATAGCAGACATTTTTTTCTATAAAATGTTGCGAAAGGGGTCAAAACGGCAGTTAGTTTGGGAAAGTTTGAAAAACATGTGGTAGTGCATTTAGAGAAACTGCTCTAACGTAAGTTCCATACTGAATAAACGTTCTCCGCATTTGACAAGCAGAGAAGTAGAGGAAGGTTTTAATCCAAAATATTTTTTGTCAAACTCTTTGGTTTAGTGGTCAAAATGATAGTTGTTTGGAAATAAATGAATCTTCTAACTTCTGACATGTTTTACAAAAACCTAAAAGACATGCAATGGGTTACGAAAATAGCTCTAGTTACAGACTGGTAGCCCCGATTTGAAATCCGACTTCGTACTTGAAAAGCAGACAAGAAGGGGAAGATTTTATATAGCAGACATTTTTTTCTGTAAAATGTTGCGGAAGGGGTCAAAACGGCAGTTGTTTGGGAAAGTTTGAAAAACATGTGGTAGCGTTAGTAAAACTGTTGTAACGTAAGTTCCATACTGAATAAACTGTTTCCGCATTTGACAAGCAGAAGTAGAGGAAGGATTTAATCCAAAATATTTTTGTCTAACTCTTTTAGTGGTCAAAATGATAGTTGTTTGGAAATAAATGAATCTTCTAACTTCTGACATGTTTTACAAAAACCTAAAAGACATGCAATGGGTTACGAAAATAGCTCTAGTTACAGATTGGTAGCCCCGATTTGAAATCCGACTTCGTACTTGAAAAGCAGACAAGAAGGGGAAGATTTTATATAGCAGACATTTTTTTCTGTAAAATGTTGCGAAAGGGGTCAAAACAGCAGTTAAAGTTTGGGAAAGTTTGAAAAACATGTGGTAGTGCATTTAGAGAAACTGCTCTAACGTAAGTTCCATACTGAATAAACGTTCTCCGCATTTGACAAGCAGAGAAGTAGAGGAAGGTTTTAATCCAAAATATTTTTTGTCAAACTCTTTGGTTTAGTGGTCAAAATGATAGTTGTTTGGAAATAAATGAATCTTCTAACTTCTGACATGTTTTACAAAAACCTAAAAGACATGCAATGGGTTACGAAAATAGCTCTAGTTACAGACTGGTAGCCCCGATTTGAAATCCGACTTCGTACTTGAAAAGCAGACAAGAAGGGGAAGATTTTATATAGCAGACATTTTTTTCTGTAAAATGTTGCGGAAGGGGTCAAAACGGCAGTTGTTTGGGAAAGTTTGAAAAACATGTGGTAGCGTTAGTAAAACTGTTGTAACGTAAGTTCCATACTGAATAAACTGTTTCCGCATTTGACAAGCAGAAGTAGAGGAAGGATTTAATCCAAAATATTTTTGTCTAACTCTTTTAGTGGTCAAAATGATATTTGTTTGGAAATAAATGAATCTGCTAACTTCTGACATGTTTTACAAAAACCTAAAAGACATGCAATGGGTTACAAAAATAGCTCTAGTTACAGATTTGTAGCCCCGATTTGAAATCCGACTTCGTACTTGAAATGCAGACAAGTAAGGGAACTCCCCCCTCAATTGTACAAAATAACATGGCAAGTTATTGGCACCGAGCGGACCATATACACAATGGGATTGTGTGGGATTTCACATTACATCCGGCGCTGTTTCGTCCAAAGTTGATGGCAAATGCCATATTGTAAATGAGCTGTGTAACACCCCAAAAATCCTCTAGTGGGCGAGTGTGTTCTATCTAAATTTTTCATAGGCTTACTGTAACGCAAGTCAAGACCCAAGAGTAAAATTTTGAGATTTTGAAAGTTTTGGCAAAAACTTATCACCCCCTTAAAAAAGTGCTTTCTGGACCGTTTTTCGAAATTCTTTCGAGTTTTATGTCAATTACACATGTGTAAGAACTGTATGAAAATACTTTTGTCAAATTTTATTAACATAATTTTTTGGACATTTTTATTTGGACTTAAGGAATTTGTTTTGTGCATTTGGAATGTGATTTCATAGGAAGTCAAAAGTCAAAAGTCAAAAATGTCAAAAATTTGGAAAAAACGTATCACCCCCTTTAAAAAAGTGCTTTCTGGACCGTTTTTCGAAATTCTTTCGATTTTTATGTCAATTACACATGTGTAAGAACTGTATGAAAATACCTTTGTCAAATATCATTAACATAATTTTTGGGACATTTTTATTTGGACTTAAGGAATTTGTTTTGTGCATTTGGAATGTGATTTCATAGGAAGTCAAAAGTCAAAAGTCAAAAATGTCAAAAATTTGGAAAAAACGTATCACCCCCTTTAAAAAAGTGCTTTCTGGACCGTTTTTTGAAATTCTTTCAATTTTTATGTCAATTACACATGTGTAAGAACTGTATGAAAATACTTAAGTCACATTTTATTATCATAATTTTTTATAAATGTTTACTTGTACTTAAGGAATATGTTTTGTGCATTTGGAATGTGATTTCATAGGAAGTCAAAAATGTCAAAAATTTTGAAAAAAACGTATCACCCCCTTCATAGTCGAAAATAACATTTTTTTTTTAAAGGCCAAAATGAAGCATTTAAAACTGTATTGAAAATCGTGCGTGGTAACCCAAAACATGAAACAGAATATTTTTTGACTTTTTTTGAAAACCTCCATAAATCACTCAGGCCAGCACCCATTGATTTTTGCCCGTAGTATAGTGCTCCCAGAGCGGGTATGGAAGTCTGGATCCCCCCTAAAAGCATTTAAGGCTCTGTGTGTCTTTAAGCACCATACTTTTTCATTCCATCCTTGCTGTGTGTGTCTGTGTGTGTGTGAGCTTTTCTTTGACATCTGATTAGAGAAATGACTGATTTACACTTCATGAGGGTTGCCTAATCACACACTTAAAGTTTTGGAAAGATCTGACTTTTTTAACCCTTTGAAACAGCACCTATGACCCCATTTTAAGGCACTTCCGGTTGGCACAGGAAGCTATAAGTAAACACCTATCCTGATCGGGGTATGCTTTTACAGAATCCTGAGTTTTAAGTCTATACGTTAAGAACTGACTGATTTACACAGGGTTGAATGCACTATATATCACAAACTGCTGGTTGGGTATGGCAAAACCCTTTTAGGGTGATTTTATCACTTCCGGTTGCTCCAGGAAGCTTAGAATCAACACAGGTAGACCTCATAGTGGCTTGATGGATTGTCATTGAAGACAGGTTCATAAGACATTCATAACCCACATAGGGTTTATTTAAAGAATGCACGTTACATTTGCATATGATTCAACAGTGAAAAACATCACATCATATTGCAAACATAACACACTGTTGAATCATATTGCAAACACACACTGTTATATTTGCAATATGATGTGTTGAATCATATTGCAAACATAACACACAGTGTTACATTTGTAATATGATGTGTTGAATCATATTGCAAACATAACACACAGTGTTACATTTGCAATATGATGTGTTGAATCATATTGCAAACATAACACACAGTGTTACATTTGTAATATGATGTGTTGAATCATATTGCAAACATAACACACAGTGTTACATTTGTAATATGATGTGTTGAATCATATTGCAAACATAACACACAGTGTTACATTTGCAATATGATGTGTTGAATCATATTGCAAATGTAACGTGCATTCTTTAAATACTTTAGAAATACAAAATTGAACGTCCTGATGACCTCAGGATGGCCGGGCAGTGTTAGTGGTTCCTCTCCATCGCTCGTTGCGTGGAAATTTCATCATGTCGATTTTGGTGATGGTACCCCCCCCGTTGAAACATATTGCAAATGCACAAAAGTCAACTAGCAAGTCAGTGTCCATCAGTCAATTGGATATTGTCAGACACCAAACTGATACCATCTGACACTAAACTCACTTTTTCCAACTCCTTTAGAAGCCAACTATAACATATTTCAGAGCAGGCCCAAAATTCACAGCGCCTTCCATTTAAACCATAATAAAACAAATAATACGTAGTTATGTTCTAGCTGCGGGTCCAGTTCTCACATTATGTTTAGCCCTATGTGAGGCGACCTCGAATCCCAAGTTTCGGCTCGATAGGTCATTCGGTGCCCGAGCAATACCTTAATTGGTGCTGAAAATCCACTTTTTTCATTGCCTTGCTATGGGGTCCTTGAATGAGCAATCAAACAGGCTCGTTGGGGTCTGACTCTATGGGCCGAGCCGGTTTCAATGCACCTAGTCTTGAGACTCTGGGACTTTTCTAAATGTTGTCAGTTTCGTTGAGCTGAAAATGAATTGAAAACATAGCAAATACACGAGGCTGTTTATTGGTCTGAGAACCTTCTAGAGCCACATAACTCACCGTGCACAATCAACCTGAGGTCTAGAACAGGTTTCCAAAGTTTCAGAACTCTAAGTCTGACGGTTCTTTAACTTCTTGCCACTATAGGGGGTGCTGTTTTCGCATTAGCATAATTTCCTCTACAGATTAAACTGCCTCTTATTCAATTATTGCTCTTACATATGCATATAATTAATACCATTGGATAGAAAACAATCTATAGTTTCTAAAACCGTTTCAATTTTGTCTCTGAGTTAAACAGAAGTCATTTGACAGCACTTTCCCTGACCAAGAAGAAGAATGCAAGATGTGTATGCTCGCTTCAACGCTCTGCCTATATATGGTCACGCCACCTATGACCCGAAACACACTTCATTCGTCTTCCTCTGGGTGTCAAGACGACGTCAGAGGAGAAATTTTTTGTTTACCTTGTACTGACGTGAAATAAGACCTATTTCTTTGGCGTGACCGACAACTTCCGGTTCTCTGACTCGCGCTATTTGGAGGTGCGATTGTCTACTGTTTTGCTGCCGTTACGGATGAAAACTATCTCCGTCTCGAAGTTTGTTTGATACATGTGACCATATCATCTTAATGTATGTTTTTTCAATATAGTTTAATCAGATTATTTGAATTTTTTCGGGAGTTTTGCCGTGTTCCGTTCTGTGACTTTTTTTTACTTTGGCCAGTCGACCAGTACATATGCTAAATGAAGAGGGAAAGTTGCCATTATGAATGGATTGAACGACTCATCAGGACTAAGGACACATTGATCAACATTCTGATGAAAGATCAGCAATAGTAAGACCCAATTTACGATGTTATTTCATATATCTGTCGTGCATGTGAACTGGTCGCGGGCGCCCAGCTGGTTCTGGCTGGCGTGGCTATGCTAATTTAGCGCTACATTTTGTTTTCGCTATAAAACATTTAATAAATCTGAAATATTGTTTGGATTCACCAGATGTTGGGCTTTCAATATCTGTACGCTGTGTATTTTTCTGAAATGTTTTAAGATAAGTAATTAGTTATATGACGTTGGTCTCTGTAATTGTTCTGGCTGCGTCAGCACTATTTCAGATTGCAGCTGCAATGTAGAACTGTGATTTATACCTGAAAAATGCACATTTTTCAAAAAAAAACTATGCTATACCATAAATATGTTATCAGACTGTCATCTTATGAAGTTGTTTCTTGGTTGTTGGCTATATATATATTTTTATTTAGTCGAATTAGTGATAGCTACTGACGCAGGAAAAAACTGTTGGAGTAAAAAAATTGTGTCTTATGCTAACGTGGTTAGCTAATAGATTTACATATTGTGTCTTCCCTGTAAAACATTTTAAAAATCTGAAATGGTGGCTTTATTCACAAGATCTGTATCTTTCATCTGGTGTCTTGGACTTGTGATTTAATGATATTTAGATGCTACAATTTACTTGTGACGCTATGCTAGCTATGCTACTCAGTGGGGGGGGAGTGGGGGGTGATCCCGGATCCGGGTTGGTGACTCGTTAAAGGTTAAAAGTTGGAACAAAAGTAACTACTACAGGCACTGTCTGCCTCTTAGCCCCTCAGTGTGTCCCTCCATCATTTCTGTTTGGGTGTGTAAATTTTTCTTTGAAATCTGATGGGACTAATGACTGATTTACAGTTCAGGAGGGTTGCCTAATCACAATTATGAAGTTTTGGAAAGATTTGACATTTTTAACCCTTCAAAACAGCCCATTTGACACCAATTATGGCACTTCCGGTTGGCACAGGAAGCTGAAAGTAAAGACATATACTCACTGGAGTATGCTGTTACAGAATCCTGAGTTTTAAGTCTATATGTTAAAAATGGACTGATTTACATAGGGCTGAATGCACTATTTCTCTCAAATTGCAGGGTGCTTATTGCAAACACTTTTAGGGTGATTTTAACCACTTCCGGTTGCTCCAGGAAGCTTAGAATCGACACAGGTAGACCTCATGGTGGCCTAATGGACTGTCATCAAAGACAGGTTCATAAGACATTCATAACCCACATAGGCTTCAGGTTGAATTTAGGGGAGCAGTCAATGTATTCCTATGGGGCGAAATGTCATTGTAAACTGTTTGATGTAAACACCTTCTTTTAACTGTGAAGGGTTAATGCCACAAGGTCAAAGTTAGGCTTGCACAGATCGGGAGGACCTTAAGAACATTCCTGAGGTGAAATTGTGTTTCTAACCTTAACGGTTCTCTCTCTGTCTCCCAAAAGCAAATAAAATTGACATTGAGGTCAAAAGGTCATTCGTGTCCGTTCTCTTGTAACGGTCGCTGCTCTCAGACCGAGTGAGCTACGGTCAAGCGGGGCATCTCGTTGAACTCGGCACGGCCTAGGGATAATGGGAATGCCATTGCCGGCTTTGTGTGTCTATAAGCACCGTACTTTTTCACTCCATCATTGCTTTGTGTGTGTGTTTTTGTGTGAGAGAGAGCTTTCCTTTGACATCTGCTTAGAGAAATGACTGATTTACAGTTCATGAGGCTTGTCTAATCACACAAATGAAGTTTTGAAAAGTTCTGACCTTTTTAACCCTTCGAAACAGCACCATGACACCATTTTAAGGCACTTCCGGTTGGCACAGGAAGCTATAGGTAAACACATATCTTGACTGGGGTATGCTGTTACAGAATCCTGAGTTTTAAGTCTATACGTTAAGAATTGACTGATCTACATAGGGTTGAATGCAGTGATTTTCAAAATTGCAAGTCATGTATATCTGGACACTTTTTAGGGTGATTTTAACCACTTCCGGTTGCTCCAGGTAGCTTATAATCAACACAGGTAGACCTCATAGTAGCCTGATGGATTGTTATCAAAGACAGGTTCATAAGACATTCATAACCCACATAGGCTTCAGGTTGAATTTAGAGGAGCAGTCAATGTATTCCTATGGGGCGAAATGTCATTGTAAACTGTTTGATGTAAACGCCTTCTTTTAACTGTGAAGGGTTAATGCCACAAGGTCAAGGTTAGGCTTGCACAGATCGGGAGGACCTTAGGATTGTTCCTGAGGTGAAATTGTGCTTCTAACCTTAATGGTTCTCTCTCTGTCTCCCAAAATCAAAGAAAATTGACATTGAGGTCAAAAGGTCATTTGTGTCCGTTCTCTTGTAACGGTCGCTGCGCTCAGACCGAGCGAGCTACGGTCAAGCGGGGCATCCCGTTGAACTCGGCACGGCCTGGAGAATATGGCGATGTCATTTTAGTGGTGATTTCAGAATGCTATTTTGGTGCATTCATGGAAGGCGCTGTGAATTTTGGGCCTGCTCTGAAATATGTGATAGTTGGCTTCTAAAGGAGTTGTAAAAAGTGAGTTTGGAGTCAGATGGTATCAGTTTGGTGTCTGAAAATATCCAATTGACTGATGGACACTTGCTAGTTGACTTTTGTTGACACTTGCTAGTTGACTTGCTAGTCGACTTTTGTACATTTGCAATATGTTTCAACGCGGGGGTACCATCACCAAAATCGACATGATGAAATTTCACGCAACGAGCGTTGGAGAGGTACCACTATCACTGCCCGGCCATCCTGAGGTCATCAGGACGTTGACTTTTGTATTTCTAAAGTATTTAAGAGAATGCACGTTACATTTGCAATATGATTCAACATCACATCATATTGCAAATGTAACGTGCATTTGCAATATGATGTGATGTTGAATCATATTGCAAATGTAACGTACATTCTCTTAAATACTTTAGAAATGCAAAAGTCAACGGTCTGATGACCTCAGGATGGCCGGGCAGTGATAGTGGTTCCTCTCCATCGCTCGTTTCGTGAAATTTCATCATGTCGCTTTTTCCTCATGGTACCTCCCCGTTGAAACATATTGCAAATGTACAAAAGTCAACGAGCAAGTCAGTGTCCATCAGTCAAATAGATATTTTCAGACACCAAACTGATACCATCTGACTCCAAACTCACTTTTTCCAACTCCTTTAGATGCCAACTATAACATATTTCAGAGCAGGCCCAAAATTCACAGCGCCTTCTATTTAAACCATAATAAAACAAATAATACGTAGTTATGTTCTAGCTGCGGGTCCAGTTCACACATTATGTTTAGCCCTATGTGAAGCGACCTCGAATCCCAAGTTTCGGCTCGATAGGTCATTCGGTGCCCGAGCAAAACCCTAATTGGTGCTGAAATTCCACTTTTTTCATTGCCTTGCTACGGGGTCCTTGAATGAGCAATCAAACAGGCTCGTTGGGGTCTGTCTCTATGGGCCGAGCCGGTTTCAACGCACCTAGTCTTGAGACTCTGGGACTTTTCTAAAGGTCGTCCGTTTCGTTGAGGTCAAAATGAATTGAAAACATGGCAAATACACGAGGCTTTTTATCGATCCGAGAACCTTCTAGAGTCATATAATTCACCGTGCACAATCGACCTGAGGTCTAGAACAGGTTTGTAAATTTTCAGAACTCTAGGTCTGACGGTTCTTTAAAAGTTGGAACAAAAGTAACTACTGCAGGCACTGTCTGCCTCTTAGCCCCTCAGTGTGTCCCTCCATCATTTCTGTGTCGGTGTGTATTTTTTTTTTGTTGAAATCTGATGGGATGAAGGACTGATTTACAGTTCATGAGGGTTGTCTATTCACATATATGAAGTTTTGGAAAGATTTTACATTTTTAACCCTTCGAAACAGCCCATTTGACACCAGTTATGGCACTTCCGGTTGTCACAGGAAGCTATAAATAAACATATATCATCACTGGAGTAGGCTGTTACAGAATCCTGAGTTTTAAGTCTGTATGTTAAAAATTGACTGATTTACATAGGGCTGAATGCACTATTTCTCTCAAACTGCAGGTTGGCTATGGCAAACACTTTTAGGGTGATTTAACCACTTCCGGTTGCTCCAGGAAGCTTAGAATCGACACAGGTAGACCTCATGGTGGCCTGATGGACTGACATCAAAGACAGGTTCATAAGACATTCATAACCCACATAGGCTTCAGGTTGAATTGAGAGGTGCAGTCAATGTATTCCTATGGGGCGACATGTCATTGTAAATTGTTTGATGTAAACACCAGCTTTTAACTGTTAAGGGTTAATGCCACAAGGTCAAGGTTAGGCTTGCACAGATCGGGAGGACCTTAAGAACATTCCTGAGGTCAAATTGTGCTTCTAACCTTAACGGTTCTCTCTCTGTCTCCCAAAAGCAAATAAAATTGACATGAGGTCAAAAGGTCATTTGGGTCCATTTTCTTGTAACGGTCGCTGCGCTCAGACCGAGCGAGCTACGGTCAAGCGGGGCATCTCGTTGAACTCGGCACGGCCTGGAGATAATAGTCATGCCATTGCAGGCTTTGTGTGTCTTTAAGCACCGTACTTTTTCACTCCATCCTTCCTTTTTGTGTGTGTGTGTGTTTGTGTGAGAGAGCTTTTCTTTGACATCTGTTGGGAAAAATGACTGATTACAGTTCATGAGGGTTGTCTAATCACACAAGTGAAGTTTTGAAAAGATCTGACCTTTATTACCCTTCAAACCTGACCCTATGCACCATTTTAAGGTACTTCCAGTTGACATAGGAAGCTGAACGTGAACACATACCCTCCTTGGGGTAGGCTCTTATTTAATATTGAGTTTTAAGTCTTTATGTTAAGAACTGACTTATTAACAGAGGGTTAAATGAGAGTGTGTTACTTCATAAAATCACATAAAATCACAGAATTCTCGCAAAGCTTCGAGACCCACTTTAAAAATGTTCGTGTGAACAAACTGCAACTGGATCTGTGAATTTTTTGAAAAAAAAATTCCTCTTCGTGAACATCACCAAATGGACAATGTACGATTTCTCTTAAATTACGATAGATAAACGGCTGGTTCTTTTTTTCCTGACACCGTATGCTTATGTACTTTGACGTGAAGCGGTCAAATTGCACCCTACTTTGCGTTTTTGACCTTTAATCCCAGAAAAATGGCCATAACTCAAAAAGCGCAGAGGCCTCGACGCCATCTTGTTCGGGGCCAACTTCCCTTTACTCCAAACCTACGCTCGCCGAGTTTCGGCTTCGAAATATTTTCCGTTTAGGAGAAAAGGCCGCGCTCGTTTGCCCCGTGTTCGTGCGCCTGCAATATGATTTATTTGCCCCCTTGTGGGAATTTTCGAGAATGCGGAGTCCAAGTCAAAAATTTGTTATTTTTATAAAACGGTGACCGAACGTCCGAGACGATTTCTTCGATGACTTCCCGAAAGAGCTCCCCCCCGCCCTCGGCCCGACGCCGTCCGCGATTTTCCGAGACGAAGTCGGACGTCTAGTAAGGGACCGTACATTCGCAATGGGAGAATCTTCACCGATCATATGGCTCCCGTCCCAGGCTTCCCTTAGGTATGAAGGGGAAGATTTTATAGAGCAGAATTTTTTTTCTGTAAAATGTTGCGAAAGGGGTCAAAACGGCAGTTAAAGTTTGGGAAAGTTTGAAAAACATGTGGTAGTGCATTTAGAGAAACTGCTCTAACGTAAGTTCCATACTGAATAAACCTTCTCCGCATTTGACAAGCAGAGAAGTAGAGGAAGGTTTTAATCCAAAATATTTTTTGTCAAACTCTTTGGTTTAGTGGTCAAAATGATAGATTTCGTAACCCATGTTTGGAAATGAATGAATCTGCTAACTTCTGACATGTTTTACAAAAACCTAAAAGACATGCAATGGGTTACGAAAATAGCTCTAGTTACAGATTGGTAGCCCCGATTTGAAATCCGACTTCGTACTTGAAAAGCAGACAAGAAGGGGAAGATTTAATATAGCAGACATTTTTTTCTGTAAAATGTTGCGAAAGGGGTCAAAACGGCAGTTAAAGTTTGGGAAAGTTTGAAAAACATGTGGTACTGCATTTAGAGAAACTGCTCGAACGTAAGTTCCATACTGAATAAACCTTCTCCGCATTTGACAAGCAGAGAAGTAGAGGAAGGTTTTAATCCAATATATTTTTGTCAAACTCTTTGGTTTAGTGGTCAAAATGATAGTTGTTTGGAAATAAATGAATCTTCTAACTTCTGACATGTTTTACAAAAACCTAAAAGACATGCAATGGGTTACGAAAATAGCTCTAGTTACAGACTGGTAGCCCCGATTTGAAATCCGACTTCGTACTTGAAAAGCAGACAAGAAGGGGAAGATTTTATATAGCAGACATTTTTTTCTGTAAAATGTTGCGGAAAAGGGTCAAAACGGCAGTTGTTTGGGAAAGTTTGAAAAACATGTGGTAGCAGTTAGTAAAACTGCTTGTAACGTAAGTTCCATACTGAATAAACTGTTTCCGCATTTGACAAGCAGAAGTAGAGGAAGGATTTAATCCAAAATATTTTTGTCTAACTCTTTTAGTGGTCAAAATGATAGTTGTTTGGAAATAAATGAATCTTCTAACTTCTGACATGTTTTAAAATAAAACTAAAAGACATGCAATGGGTTACGAAAATAGCTCTAGTTACAGATTGGTAGCCCCGATTTGAAATCCGACTTCGTACTTGAAAAGCAGACAAGAAGGGGAAGATTTTATATAGCAGACATTTTTTTCTGTAAAATGTTGCGAAAGGGGTCAAAACGGCAGTTAAATTTTGGGAAAGTTTGAAAAACATGTGGTAGTGCATTTAGAGAAACTGCTCTAACGTAAGTTCCATACTGAATAAACCTTCTCCGCATTTGACAAGCAGAGAAGAAGAGGAAGGTTTTAATCGAAAATATTTTTTGTCAAACTCTTTGGTTTAGTGGTCAAAATGATAGTTGTTTGGAAATAAATGAATCTTCTAACTTCTGACATGTTTTACAAAAACCTAAAAGACATGCAATGGGTTACGAAAATAGCTCTAGTTACAGATTGGTAGCCCCGATTTGAAATCCGACTTCATACTTGAAAGCAGACAAGAAGGGGAAGATTTAATATAGCAGACATTTTTTTCTATAAAATAATGCGAAAGGGGTCAAAACGGCAGTTAGTTTGGGAAAGTTTGAAAAACATGTGGTAGTGCATTTAGAGAAACTGCTCGAACGTAAGTTCCATACTGAATAAACCTTCTCCGCATCTGACATGCAGAGAAGTAGAGGAAGGTTTTAATCCAAAATATTTTTTGTCAAACTCTTTGGTTTAGTGGTCAAAATGATAGTTGTTTGGAAATAAATGAATCTTCTAACTTCTGACATGTTTTACAAAAACCTAAAAGACATGCAATGGGTTACGAAAATAGCTCTAGTTACAGACTGGTAGCCCCGATTTGAAATCCGACTTCGTACTTGAAAAGCAGACAAGAAGGGGAAGATTTTATATAGCAGACATTTTTTTCTGTAAAATGTTGCGGAAGGGGTCAAAACGGCAGTTGTTTGGGAAAGTTTGAAAAACATGTGGTAGCAGTTAGTAAAACTGCTTGTAACGTAAGTTCCATACTGAATAAACTGTTTCCGCATTTGACAAGCAGAAGTAGAGGAAGGATTTAATCCAAAATATTTTTGTCTAACTCTTTGTTAGTGGTCAAAATGATAGTTGTTTGGAAATAAATGAATCTTCTAACTTCTGACATGTTTTACAAAACCTAAAAGACATGCAATGGGTTACGAAAATAGCTCTAGTTACAGATTGGTAGCCCCGATTTGAAATCCGACTTCGTACTTGAAAAGCAGACAAGAAGGGGAAGATTTTATATAGCAGACATTTTTTTCTGTAAAATGTTGCGAAAGGGGTCAAAACGGCAGTTAATTTTGGGAAAGTTTAAAAAACACATGGTAGTGCATTTAGTAAAACTGCTCTAACGTAAGTTCCATACTGAATAAACCTTCTCCGCATTTGACAAGCAGAGAAGTAGAGGAAGGTTTTAATCCAAAATATTTTTTGTCAAACTCTTTGGTTTAGTGGTCAAAATGATAGTTGTTTGGAAATAAATGAATCTTCTAACTTCTGACATGTTTTACAAAAACCTAAAAGACATGCAATGGGTTACGAAAATAGCTCTAGTTACAGATTGGTAGCCCCGATTTGAAATCCGACTTCATACTTGAAAGCAGACAAGAAGGGGAAGATTTAATATAGCAGACATTTTTTTCTATAAAATGTTGCGAAAGGGGTCAAAACGGCAGTTAGTTTGGGAAAGTTTGAAAAACATGTGGTAGTGCATTTAGAGAAACTGCTCTAACGTAAGTTCCATACTGAATAAACGTTCTCCGCATTTGACAAGCAGAAGTAGAGGAAGGATTTAATCCAAAATATTTTTGTCTAACTCTTTTAGTGGTCAAAATGATAGTTGTTTGGAAATTAAATGAATCTTCTAACTTCTGACATGTTTTACAAAAGCCTAAAAGACATGCAATGGGTTACGAAAATAGCTCTAGTTACAGATTGGTAGCCTCGATTTGAAATCTGACTTCGTACTTTAATAGAAGACAAGTAGAGGAAGATTTTATATAGCCGACATTTTTTTCTGTAAAATGTTGCGAAAGGGGTCAAAACGGCAGTTGTTTGTGAAAGTTTAAAAAACACATGGTATGCATTTAGTAAAACTGCTGTAACGTAAGTTCCATACTGAATAAACTGTTCTCCGCATTTGACAAGCAGAGAAGTAGAGGAAGGATTTTAATCCAAAATATTTTTGTCTAACTCTTTGGTTTAGTGGTCAAAATGATAGTTGTTTGGAAATAAATGAATCTTCTAACTTCTGACATGTTTTACAAAAACCTAAAAGACATGCAATGGGTTACGAAAATAGCTCTAGTTACAGATTGGTAGCCCCGATTTGAAATCCGACATCGTACTTGAAATGCAGACAAGAAGGGGAAGATTTTATAGAGCAGAATTTTTTTTCTGTAAAATGTTGCGAAAGGGGTCAAAACGGCAGTTAAAGTTTGGTAAAGTTTGAAAAACATGTGGTAGTGCATTTAGAGAAACTGCTCTAACGTAAGTTCCATACTGAATAAACGTTCTCCGCATTTGACAAGCAGAGAAGTAGAGGAAGGTTTTAATCCAAAATATTTTTTGTCAAACTCTTTGGTTTAGTGGTCAAAATGATAGTTGTTTGGAAATAAATGAATCTTCTAACTTCTGACATGTTTTAAAAAAAACTAAAAGACATGCAATGGGTTACGAAAATAGCTCTAGTTACAGATTGGTAGCCCCGATTTGAAATCCGACATCGTACTTGAAATGCAGACAAGAAGGGGAAGATTTTATAGAGCAGACATTTTTTTCTGTAAAATGTTGCGAAAGGGGTCAAAACGGCAGTTGTTTGGGAAAGTTTGAAAAACATGTGGTATGCAGTTAGTAAAACTGCTTGTAACGTAAGTTCCATACTGAATAAACTGTTTCCGCATTTGACAAGCAGAAGTAGAGGAAGGATTTAATCCAAAATATTTTTGTCTAACTCTTTGTTAGTGGTCAAAATGATAGTTGTTTGGAAATAAATGAATCTTCTAACTTCTGACATGTTTTACAAAACCTAAAAGACATGCAATGGGTTACGAAAATAGCTCTAGTTACAGATTGGTAGCCCCGATTTGAAATCCGACTTCGTACTTGAAAAGCAGACAAGAAGGGGAAGATTTTATATAGCAGACATTTTTTTCTGTAAAATGTTGCGAAAGGGGTCAAAACGGTAGTTAAATTTGGGAAAGTTTGAAAAACATGTGGTAGTGCATTTAGAGAAACTGCTCTAACGTAAGTTCCATACTGAATAAACCGTCTCCGCATTTGACAAGCAGAGAAGTAGAGGAAGGTTTTAATCCAAAATATTTTTGTCTAAACTCTTTGGTTTAGTGGTCAAAATGATAGTTGTTTGGAAATAATGAATCTGCTAACTTCTGACATGTTTTACAAAAGCCTAAAAGACATGCAATGGGTTACGAAAATAGCTCTAGTTACAGATTGGTAGCCCCGATTTGAAATCCGACTTCGTACTTGAAAAGCAGACAAGTAAGGGGAAGATTTTATATAGCAGACATTTTTTTCTATAAAATGTTGCGAAAGGGGTCAAAACGGCAGTTAGTTTGGGAAAGTTTGAAAAACATGTGGTAGTGCATTTAGTAGAAACTGCTGTAACGTAAGTTCCATACTGAATAAACCGTTCTCCGCATTTGACAAGCAGAGAAGTAGAGGAAGGTTTTAATCCAAAATATTTTTGTCTAAACTCTTTGGTTTAGTGGTCAAAATGATAGTTGTTTGGAAATTAAATGAATCTGCTAACTTCTGACATGTTTTACAAAAGCCTGAAAGACATGCGATGGGTTACGAAAATAGCTCTAGTTACAGATTGGTAGCCTCGATTTGAAATCTGACTTCGTACTTTAATAGAAGACAAGTAGAGGAAGATTTTATATAGCCGACATTTTTTTCTGTAAAATGTTGCGAAAGGGGTCAAAACGGCAGTTGTTTGTGAAAGTTTAAAAAACACATGGTATGCATTTAGTAAAACTGCTGTAACGTAAGTTCCATACTGAATAAACTGTTCTCCGCATTTGACAAGCAGAGAAGTAGAGGAAGGATTTTAATCCAAAATATTTTTGTCTAACTCTTTGGTTTAGTGGTCAAAATGATAGTTGTTTGGAAATTAAATGAATCTTCTAACTTCTGACATGTTTTACAAAAGCCTAAAAGACATGCAATGGGTTACGAAAATAGCTCTAGTTACAGATTGGTAGCCCCGATTTGAAATCCGACTTCGTACTTGAAAAGCAGACAAGTAGGGGAAGATTTTATATAGCAGACATTTTTTTCTGTAAAATGTTGCGGAAAGGGGTCAAAACGGCAGTTGTTTGGGAAAGTTTGAAAAACATGTGGTAGCAGTTAGTAAAACTGCTTGTAACGTAAGTTCCATACTGAATAAACTGTTTCCGCATTTGACAAGCAGAAGTAGAGGAAGGATTTAATCCAAAATATTTTTGTCTAACTCTTTGTTAGTGGTCAAAATGATAGTTGTTTGGAAATAAATGAATCTTCTAACTTCTGACATGTTTTACAAAAACCTAAAAGACATGCAATGGGTTACGAAAATAGCTCTAGTTACAGATTGGTAGCCCCGATTTGAAATCCGACTTCGTACTTGAAAAGCAGACAAGAAGGGGAAGATTTTATATAGCAGACATTTTTTTCTGTAAAATGTTGCGAAAGGGGTCAAAACAGCAGTTGTTTGGGAAAGTTTGAAAAACATGTGGTAGTGCATTTAGAGAAACTGCTCTAACGTAAGTTCCATACTGAATAAACGTTCTCCGCATTTGACAAGCAGAGAAGTAGAGGAAGGTTTTAATCCAAAATATTTTTGTCAAACTCTTTGGTTTAGTGGTCAAAATGATAGTTGTTTGGAAATAAATGAATCTTCTAACTTCTGACATGTTTTACAAAACCTAAAAGACATGCAATGGGTTACGAAAATAGCTCTAGTTACAGATTGGTAGCCCCGATTTGAAATCCGACTTCGTACTTGAAAAGCAGACAAGAAGGGGAAGATTTTATATAGCAGACATTTTTTTCTGTAAAATGTTGCGAAAGGGGTCAAAACGGCAGTTAAGTTTGGGAAAGTTTGAAAAACATGTGGTAGTGCATTTAGTAGAAACTGCTGCTAACGTAAGTTCCATACTGAATAAACTGTTTCCGCATTTGACAAGCAGAGAAGTAGAGGAAGGTTTTAATCCAAAATATTTTTTGTCAAACTCTTTGGTTTAGTGGTCAAAATGATAGTTGTTTGGAAATAAATGAATCTTCTAACTTCTGACATGTTTTACAAAACCTAAAAGACATGCAATGGGTTACGAAAATAGCTCTAGTTACAGATTGGTAGCCCCGATTTGAAATCCGACTTCGTACTTGAAAAGCAGAGAAGTAGGGGAAGATTTTATATAGCAGACATTTTTTTCTCTAAAATGTTGCGAAAGGGGTCAAAACGGCAGTTGTTTGGGAATAGTTTGAAAAACACGTGGTATTGCAGTTAGTAAAACTGCTGTACACATAAATTCCATACTGAATAAACCGTCTCCGCATTTGACAAGCAGAGAAGTAGTTGAAGGTTTTAATCCAAAATCTTTTTGTTTAACTCTTTGGTTCAGTGGTCAAAATGATAGTTGTTTGGAAATGAATGAATCTGCTAACTTCTGACATGATTTTACAGAAGGCTTGAAAGACAGGCGAGGGGTTACGAAAATAGCTCTAGATACAGATTGGTAGCCCCGATTTGAAATCCGACTTCGTACTTGAAAAGCAGAGAAGTAGGGGAAGATTTTATATAGCAGACATTTTTTTCTTAAAATGTTGCGAAAGGGGTCAAAACGGCAGTTGTTTGGGAAAGTTTGAAAAACACGTGGTATTGCATTTAGTAAAACTGCTGTAACGTAAGTTCCATACTGAATAAACCTGTCTCCGCATTTGACAAGCAGAGAAGTAGAGGAAGGTTTTAATCCAAAATATTTTTGTCTAACTCTTTGGTTTAGTGGTCAAAATGATAGTTGTTTGGAAATTAATGAATCTGCTAACTTCTGACATGTTTTACAGAAGGCTGAAAGACAGGCGATGGGTTACGAAAATAGCTCTAGTTACAGATTGGTAGCCCCGATTTGAAATCCGACTTCGTACTTGAAAAGCAGACAAGTAGGGGAAGATTTTATATAGCAGACATTTTTTTCTTAAAATGTTGCGAAAGGGGTCAAAACGGCAGTTGTTTGGGAAAGTTTAAAAAACACATGGTAGTGCAGTTAGTAAAACTGCTGTAACGTAAGTTCCATACTGAATAAACCTTCTCCGCATTTGACAAGCAGAGAAGTAGAGGAAGGATTTAATCCAATATATTTTTGTCTAACTCTTTGGTTTAGTGGTCAAAATGATAGTTGTTTTGAATTTAATGAATCTGCTAACTTCTTACATGTTTTACCGAAGACAAAAAAGACGTGCGATGGGTTACGAAAATAGCTCTAGTTACAGATTGGTAGCCTCGATTTGAAATCTGACTTCGTACTTTAATAGAAGACAAGTAGAGGAAGATTTTATATAGCCGACATTTTTTTCTGTAAAATGTTGCGAAAGGGGTCAAAACGGCAGTTGTTTGGGAAAGTTTGAAAAACACGTGGTAGTGCATTAGTAAAACTGCTGTAACGTAAGTTCCATACTGAATAAACTGTTCTCCGCATTTGACAAGCAGAGAAGTAGAGGAAGGATTTTAATCCAAAATATTTTTGTCTAACTCTTTGGTTTAGTGGTCAAAATGATAGTTGTTTGGAATTAAATGAATCTGCTAACTTCTGACATGTTTTACAGAAGGCTTGAAAGACAGGCGATGGGTTACGAAAATAGCTCTAGTTACAGATTGGTAGCCCCGATTTGAAATCCGACTTCGTACTTGAAAAGCAGACAAGTAGGGGAAGATTTTATATAGCAGACATTTATTTTCTGTAAAATGTTGCGAAAGGGGTCAAAACGGCAGTTGTTTGGGATAAGTTTGAAAAACACGTGGTATTGCAGTTAGTAAAACTGCTGTAACGTAAGTTCCATACTGAATAAACCGTTCTCCGCATTTGACAAGCAGAGAAGTAGAGGAAGGTTTTAATCCAAAATATTTTTGTCTAACTCTTTGGTTTAGTGGTCAAAATGATAGTTGTTTGGAAATTAATGAATCTGCTAACTTCTGACATGTTTTACAGAAGCCTTGAAAGACAGGCGATGGGTTACGAAAATAGCTCTAGTTACAGATTGGTAGCCCCGATTTGAAATCCGACTTCGTACTTGAAAAGCAGACAAGTAGGGGAAGATTTTATATAGCAGACATTTTTTTCTTAAAATGTTGCGAAAGGGGTCAAAACGGCAGTTGTTTGGGAATAGTTTGAAAAACACGTGGTATTGCAGTTAGTAAAACTGTTGTAACGTAAGTTCCATACTGAATAAACCGTCTCCGCATTTGACAAGCAGAGAAGTAGAGGAAGGTTTTAATCCAAAATCTTTTTGTCTAACTCTTTGGTTTAGTGGTCAAAATGATAGTTGTTTGGAAATTAATGAATCTGCTAACTTCTGACATGATTTTACAGAAGGCTTGAAAGACAGGCGATGGGTTACGAAAATAGCTCTAGTTACAGATTGGTAGCCCCGATTTGAAATCCGACTTCGTACTTGAAAAGCAGAGAAGTAGGGGAAGATTTTATATAGAGACATTTTTTTCTTCAAAATGTTGCGAAAGGGGTCAAAACGGCAGTTGTTTGGGATAAGTTTGAAAAACACGTGGTATTGCAGTTAGTAAAACTGCTGTAACGTAAGTTCCATACTGAATAAACCGTCTCCGCATTTGACAAGCAGAGAAGTAGAGGAAGGTTTTAATCCAAAATCTTTTTGTCTAACTCTTTGGTTTAGTGGTCAAAATGATAGTTGTTTGGAAATTAATGAATCTGCTAACTTCTGACATGATTTTACAGAAGGCTTGAAAGACAGGCGATGGGTTACGAAAATAGGCTCTAGATTACAGATTGGTAGCCCCGATTTGAAATCCGACTTCGTACTTGAAAAGCAGAGAAGTAGGGGAAGATTTTATATAGAGACATTTTTTTCTTCAAAAATGTTGCGAAAGGGGTCAAAACGGCAGTTGTTTGGGATAGTTTGAAAAACACGTGGTATTGCAGTTAGTAAAACTGCTGTAACATAAGTTCCATACTGAATAAACCGTCTCCGAATTTTACAAGCAGAGAAGTAGTTGAAGGTTTTAATCCAAAATATTTTTGTCTAACTGTTTGGTTTAGTGGTCAAAATGATAGTTGTTTGGAAATGAATGAATCTGCTAACTTCTGACATGATTTACAGAGGCTTGAAAGACAGGCGAGGGGTTACGAAAATAGGCTCTAGTTACAGATTGGTAGCCCCGATTTGAAATCCGACTTCGTACTTGAAAAGCAGACAAGTAGAGGAAGATTTTATATAGCCGACATTTTTTTCTGTAAAATGTTGCGAAAGGGGTCAAAACGGCAGTTGTTTGTGAAAGTTTAAAAAACACATGGTAGTGCATTTAGTAAAACTGCTGTAACGTAAGTTCCATACTGAATAAACGTTCTCCGCATTTGACAAGCAGAGAAGTAGAGGAAGGTTTTAATCCAAAATATTTTTGTCTAACTCTTTGGTTTAGTGGTCAAAATGATAGTTGTTTGGAAATTAATGAATCTGCTAACTTCTGACATGTTTTACAAAGGCTTGAAAGACATGCGATGGGTTACGAAAATAGCTCTAGTTACAGATTGGTAGCCCCGATTTGAAATCCGACTTCGTACTTGAAAAGCAGACAAGTAGGGGAAGATTTTATATAGCAGACATTTTTTTCTTAAAATGTTGCGAAAGGGGTCAAAACGGCAGTTGTTTGGGATAGTTTGAAAAACACGTGGTATTGCAGTTAGTAAAACTGCTGTACACATAAGTTCCATACTGAATAAACCGTCTCCGCATTTGACAAGCAGAGAAGTAGAAGAAGGTTTTAATCCAAAATCTTTTTGTCTAACTCTTTGGTTTAGTGGTCAAAATGATAGTTGTTTGGAAATTAATGAATCTGCTAACTTCTGACATGATTTACAGAGGCTTGAAAGACAGGCGAGGGGTTACGAAAACGGCTCTAGATACAGATTGGTAGCCCCGATTTGAAATCCGACTTCGTATTTGAAAAGCAGAGAAGTAGGGGAAGATTTTATATGAGACATTTTTTTCTCAAAAATGTTGCGAAAGGGGTCAAAACGGCAGTTGTTTGGGATAGTTTGAAAAACACGTGGTATTGCAGTTAGTAAAACTGCTGTAACATAAGTTCCATACTGAATAAACCGTCTCCGAATTTTACAAGCAGAGAAGTAGTTGAAGGTTTTAATCCCAAAAATTTTTTTCTAACTGTTTGGTTTAGTGGTCAAAATGATAGTTGTTTGGAAATGAATGAATCTGCTAACTTCTGACATGATTTACAGAAGGCTTGAAAGACAGGCGAGGGGTTACAAAAATAGCTCTAGTTACAGATTGGTAGCCCCGATTTGAAATCCGACTTCGTACTTGAAAAGCAGACAAGTAGGGGAAGATTTTATATAGCAGACATTTTTTTCTTAAAATGTTGCGAAAGGGGTCAAAACGGCAGTTGTTTGGGATAGTTTGAAAAACACGTGGTATTGCAGTTAGTAAAACTGCTGTAACATAAGTTCCATACTGAATAAACCGTCTCCGCATTTGACAAGCAGAGAAGTAGTTGAAGGTTTTAATCCAAAATATTTTTGTCTAACTGTTTGGTTTAGTGGTCAAAATGATAGTTGTTTGGAAATGAATGAATCTGCTAACTTCTGACATGATTTACAGAAGGCTTGAAAGACAGGCGAGGGGTTACGAAAATAGCTCTAGTTACAGATTGGTAGCCCCGATTTGAAATCCGACTTCGTACTTGAAAAGCAGACAAGTAGGGGAAGATTTTATATAGCAGACATTTTTTCTTAAAATGTTGCGAAAGGGGTCAAAACGGCAGTTGTTTGGGATAAGTTTGAAAAACACGTGGTATTGCAGTTAGTAAAACTGCTGTAACGTAAGTTCCATACTGAATAAACCGTTCTCCGCATTTGACAAGCAGAGAAGTAGAGGAAGGTTTTAATCCAAAATATTTTTGTCTAACTCTTTGGTTTAGTGGTCAAAATGATAGTTGTTTGGAATTGAATGAATCTGCTAACTTCTGACATGTTTTACAGAGGCTTGAAAGACAGGCGATGGGTTACGAAAATAGCTCCAGTTACAGATTGGTAGCCCCGATTTGAAATCCGACTTCGTACTTCAAAAGCAGACAAGTAGGGGAAGATTTTATATCGCAGACATTATTTTCTTAAAAATGTTGCGAAAGGGGTCAAAACGGCAGTTGTTTGGGATAGTTTGAAAAACACGTGGTATTGCAGTTAGTAAAACTGCTGTACACATAAGTTCCATACTGAATAAACCGTCTCCGCATTTGACAAGCAGAGAAGTAGAAGAAGGTTTTAATCCAAAATCTTTTTGTCTAACTCTTTGGTTTAGTGGTCAAAATGATAGTTGTTTGGAAATTAATGAATCTGCTAACTTCTGACATGATTTACAGAGGCTTGAAAGACAGGCGAGGGGTTACGAAAACGGCTCTAGATACAGATTGGTAGCCCCGATTTGAAATCCGACTTCGTATTTGAAAAGCAGAGAAGTAGGGGAAGATTTTATATAGGAGACATTTATTTCTCAAAAATGTTGCGAAAGGGGTCAAAACGGCAGTTGTTTGGGATAGTTTGAAAAACACGTGGTATTGCAGTTAGTAAAACTGCTGTAACATAAGTTCCATACTGAATAAACCGTCTCCGCATTTGACAAGCAGAGAAGTAGAAGAAGGTTTTAATCCAAAATCTTTTTGTCTAACTCTTTGGTTTAGTGGTCAAAATGATAGTTGTTTGGAAATTAATGAATCTGCTAACTTCTGACATGATTTACAGAGGCTTGAAAGACAGGCGAGGGGTTACGAAAACGGCTCTAGATACAGATTGGTAGCCCCGATTTGAAATCCGACTTCGTATTTGAAAAGCAGAGAAGTAGGGGAAGATTTTATATAGGAGACATTTATTTCTCAAAAATGTTGCGAAAGGGGTCAAAACGGCAGTTGTTTGGGATAGTTTGAAAAACACGTGGTATTGCAGTTAGTAAAACTGCTGTACCACAAATTCCATACTGAATAAACCGTCTCCGCATTTGACAAGCAGAGAAGTAGAAGAAAGGTTTTAATCCAAAATCTTTTTGTTTAACTCTTTGGTTTAGTGGTCAAAATGATAGTTGTTTGGAAATTAATGAATCTGCTAACTTCTGACATGATTTACAGAGGCTTGAAAGACAGGCGAGGGGTTACGAAAACGGCTCTAGATACAGATTGGTAGCCCCGATTTGAAATCCGACTTCGTATTTGAAAAGCAGAGAAGTAGGGGAAGATTTTATATAGAGACATTTATTTCTCAAAAATGTTGCGAAAGGGGTCAAAACGGCAGTTGTTTGGGATAGTTTGAAAAACACGTGGTATTGCAGTTAGTAAAACTGCTGTAACATAAGTTCCATACTGAATAAACCGTCTCCGCATTTGACAAGCAGAGAAGTAGTTGAAGGTTTTAATCCAAAATCTTTTTGTCTAACTCTTTGGTTTAGTGGTCAAAATGATAGTTGTTTGGAAATGAATGAATCTGCTAACTTCTGACATGATTTTACAGAGGCTTGAAAGACAGGCGAGGGGTTACGAAAACGGCTCTAGATACAGATTGGTAGCCCCGATTTGAAATCCGACTTCGTATTTGAAAAGCAGAGAAGTAGGGGAAGATTTTATATGAGACATTTTTTTCTCAAAAATGTTGCGAAAGGGGTCAAAACGGCAGTTGTTTGGGATAGTTTGAAAAACACGTGGTATTGCAGTTAGTAAAACTGCTGTACCACAAATTCCATACTGAATAAACCGTCTCCGCATTTGACAAGCAGAGAAGTAGTTGAAGGTTTTAATCCAAAATCTTTTTGTCTAACTCTTTGGTTTAGTGGTCAAAATGATAGTTGTTTGGAAATGAATGAATCTGCTAACTTCTGACATGATTTACAGAGGCTTGAAAGACAGGCGAGGGGTTACGAAAACGGCTCTAGATACAGATTGGTAGCCCCGATTTGAAATCCGACTTCGTATTTGAAAAGCAGAGAAGTAGGGGAAGATTTTATATAGGAGACATTTATTTCTCAAAAATGTTGCGAAAGGGGTCAAAACGGCAGTTGTTTGGGATAGTTTGAAAAACACGTGGTATTGCAGTTAGTAAAACTGCTGTAACATAAGTTCCATACTGAATAAACCGTCTCCGAATTTTACAAGCAGAGAAGTAGTTGAAGGTTTTAATCCAAAATATTTTTGTCTAACTCGTTTAGTGGTCAAAATGATAGTTGTTTGGAAATAAATGAATCTTCTAACTTCTGACATGTTTTACAAAAACCTAAAAGACATGCGATGGGTTACGAAAATAGCTCTAGTTACAGATTGGTAGCCCCGATTTGAAATCCGACTTCGTACTTGAAAAGCAGACAAGAAGGGGAAGATTTTATATAGCAGACATTTTTTTCTGTAAAATGTTGCGAAGGGGTCAAAACGGCAGTTGTTTGGGAAAGTTTGAAAAACATGTGGTATTGCAGTTAGTAAAACTGCTGTAACGTAAGTTCCATACTGAATAAACTGTTCTCCGCATTTGACAAGCAGAGAAGTAGAGGAAGGATTTAATCCAAAATATTTTTGTCTAACTCTTTGGTTTAGTGGTCAAAATGATAGTTGTTTGGAAATTAATGAATCTGCTAACTTCTGACATGATTTACAGAGGCTTGAAAGACAGGCGAGGGGTTATGAAACGGCTCTAGATACAGATTGGTAGCCCCGATTTGAAATCCGACTTCGTATTTGAAAAGCAGAGAAGTAGGGGAGAATTTTATATAAGGAGACATTTATTTCTCAAAAATGTTGCGAAAGGGGTCAAAAACGGCAGTTGTTGGGATAGTTTGAAAAACACGTGGTATTGCAGTTAGTAAAACTGCTGTACCACAAATTCCATACTGAATAAACCGTCTCCGCATTTGAGAAGCAGAGAAGTAGAAGAAAGGTATGATGTTATTTCATATATCTGTCGTGCATGTGAACTGGCCGTGGGCGCCCAATTATTTCTGTCTATTGTAGCTACGCTAATATAGCGATACATTTTGTTTGCGCTATAAAACATTTAATAAATCGGAAATATTGTTTGGAATCACAAGATGCCTGTCTTTCAATTGCTGCAGACTATGTATTTTTCAGAAATGTTTTATGATGAGTAATTAGCTATTTGACGTTGGTGTCTGTAAATATTATGGCTGCTTTCGGTGCAATTTCGGATTGTAGCTGAAATGGAAACTATGGTTTATACATGAAATATGCAAATTTTTCGAACAAAACATATGCTATACAATAAATATGTTATCAGACTGTCATCTGATGAATTTGTTTCTTGGTTAGTGGCTATTTATATCTTTATTTGGTCGAATTTGTGATAGCACCTGATGGAGTAAGAAACTGATGGAGTTAGAAAAGTTGTGTCTTTTGCTAACGTGGTTAGCTAATAGATTTACAGAGGCTTGAAAGACAGGCGAGGGGTTACGAACACGGCTCTAGTTACAGATTGGTAGCCCGATTTGAAATCCGACTTCGTATTTGAAAAGCAGAGAAGTAGGGGAGAATTTTATATAGGAGACATTTTTTTCTCAAAAATGTTGCGAAAGGGGTCAAAACGGCAGTTGTTTGAGATAGTTTGAAAAACACGTGGTATTGCAGTTAGTAAACTGCTGTAACATAAGTTCCATACTGAATAAACCGTCTCCGCATTTGACAAGCAGAGAAGTAGAAGAAGGTTTTAATCCAAAATCTTTTTGTCTAACTCTTTGGTTTAGTGGTCAAAATGATAGTTGTTTGGAAATTAATGAATCTGCTAACTTCTGACATGATTTACAGAATCTTGAAAGACAGGCGAGGGGTTACGAAAACGGCTCTAGATACAGATTGGTAGCCCCGATTTGAAATCCGACTTCGTATTTGAAAAGCAGAGAAGTAGGGGAAGATTTTATATAGGAGACATTTTTTTCTCAAAAATGTTGCGAAAGGGGTCAAAACGGCAGTTGTTTGGGATAGTTTGAAAAACACGTGGTATTGCAGTTAGTAAAACTGCTGTAACATAAGTTCCATACTGAATAAACCGTCTCCGAATTTTACAAGCAGAGAAGTAGTTGAAGGTTTTAATCCAAAATCTTTTTGTCTAACTGTTTGGTTAGTGGTCAAAATGATAGTTGTTTGGAAATTAATGAATCTGCTAACTTCTGACATGATTTACAGAAGGCTTGAAAGACAGGCGAGGGGTTACGAAAACGGCTCTAGATACAGATTGGTAGCCCCGATTTGAAATCCGACTTCGTATTTGAAAAGCAGAGAAGTAGAGGAGAATTTTATATGGTAGACGTTTATTTCTCAAAAATGTTGCGAAAGGGGTCAAAACGGCAGTTGTTTGGGATAGTTTGAAAAACACGTGGTATTGCAGTTAGTAAAACTGCTGTACCACAAATTCCATACTGAATAAACCGTCTCCGCATTTGACAAGCAGAGAAGTAGAAGAAAGGTTTTAATCCAAAATCTTTTTGTCTAACTCTTTGGTTTAGTGGTCAAAATGATAGTTGTTTGGAAATTAATGAATCTGCTAACTTCTGACATGATTTACAGAGGCTTGAAAGACAGGCGAGGGGTTACGAAAACGGCTCTAGATACAGATTGGTAGCCCCGATTTGAAATCCGACTTCGTATTTGAAAAGCAGAGAAGTAGGGGAAGATTTTATATAGGAGACATTTATTTCTCAAAAATGTTGCGAAAGGGGTCAAAACGGCAGTTGTTTGGGATAGTTTGAAAAACACGTGGTATTGCAGTTAGTAAAACTGCTGTACCACAAAGTTCCATACTGAATAAACCGTCTCCGCATTTGACAAGCAGAGAAGTAGAAGAAAGGTTTTAATCCAAAATCTTTTTGTCTAACTCTTTGGTTTAGTGGTCAAAATGATAGTTGTTTGGAAATAAATGAATCTTCTAACTTCTGACATGTTTTACAAAAACCTAAAAGACATGCAATGGGTTACGAAAATAGCTCTAGTTACAGATTGGTAGCCCCGATTTGAAATCCGACTTCGTACTTGAAAAGCAGACAAGAAGGGGAAGATTTTATATAGCAGACATTTTTTTCTGTAAAATGTTGCGAAAGGGGTCAAAACGGCAGTTAGTTTGGGAAAGTTTGAAAAACATGTGGTAGTGCAGTTAGTAAAACTGCTGTAACGTAAGTTCCATACTGAATAAACCGTTCTCCGCATTTGACAAGCAGAGAAGTAGAGGAAGGTTTTAATCCAAAATATTTTTGTCTAACTCTTTGGTTTAGTGGTCAAAATGATAGTTGTTTGGAAATAAATGAATCTTCTAACTTCTGACATGTTTTACAAAAACCTAAAAGACATGCAATGGGTTACGAAAATAGCTCTAGTTACAGATTGGTAGCCCCGATTTGAAATCCGACTTCGTACTTGAAAAGCAGACAAGAAGGGAAAGATTTTATATAGCAGACAATATTTTCTGTAAAATGTTGCGAAAGGGGTCAAAACGGCAGTTAACTTCTTATGGCTGCAAGGCAAAGTGTTGAGTAGCCAGTGAAATCGTGCCCATTTCAAACGGCCTCCTACTCAAATCTTGCTTGTACAATATGAATATTATTATTCTTTTTGGATAGAAAACACTTTCTAGTTTCTAAAAGAGTTGGAATTATTTCTCTGAGTGAAACAGAAGTCCTTCTGCAGCACTTTTCCTGACCAGGAAGTGAAATGTCAGAAATCGATGCTCTTTTCAACTTGATGCCTATACATGGTCTTAACACTTAGGAGTCTGCTGACACTCTATACGCCTTCCTATTGGTGTAAAGAGGATGTCAGAGAAGAATTTTTTTTGCTCCTCTTGGTCTGTGGTGGAAAAAAACCTATTTCTTTGACGTGACCGTCCACTTCCGGTACTCTGAAGGAAGTGGGATTGACTTCTGTTTTGCCTTGGTAACGAACGGCTAACGTCTCCGGCTCGAATTTTTTTTGATACATGTGACCATATCATCGTAATGTATGTTTTTTCAATATAGTTTAATCAGATTATTGAAACTTTATTCGGGAGTTTTGCCGTGTTCCGTCCTCTGACTGTGTTTACGTTGGAGAAATTTATGCCACTCGGCTAGTGCCAATGCTAATTGAAGAGGGACATTTACCATTCTGAATCGAAACAACGACTCATCTGGACAGAGGACACGTTCTTCAACATTCTGATGAAAGATCAGCAAAAGTAAGACCCATTTTATGATGTTATTTCATATATCTGTCGTGCATGTGAACTGGCCGTGGGCGCCCAATTATTTCTGTCTATTGTAGCTACGCTAATATAGCGATACATTTTGTTTGCGCTATAAAACATTTAATAAATCGGAAATATTGTTTGGAATCACAAGATGCCTGTCTTTCAATTGCTGCAGACTATGTATTTTTCAGAAATGTTTTATGATGAGTAATTAGCTATTTGACGTTGGTGTCTGTAAATATTATGGCTGCTTTCGGTGCAATTTCGGATTGTAGCTGAAATGGAAACTATGGTTTATACATGAAATATGCAAATTTTTCGAACAAAACATATGCTATACAATAAATATGTTATCAGACTGTCATCTGATGAATTTGTTTCTTGGTTAGTGGCTATTTATATCTTTATTTGGTCGAATTTGTGATAGCACCTGATGGAGTAAGAAACTGATGGAGTTAGAAAAGTTGTGTCTTTTGCTAACGTGGTTAGCTAATAGATTTACATATTTTGTCTTCCCTGTAAAACATTTTAAAAATCGGACATGTTGGCTTGATTCACAAGATGTGCACCTTTCATCTGGTGTCTTGGACTTGTTAATGTGTGAAAGTTAACCTCTTGGAACTATAGGGGGTGCTGTTCCGCATTAGCATATTTGGGTCTCCAAATTAAACTGCCTCGTGCTAAATTCTTGATCGTACAATATGCATATTATTGTTATTATTGGATAGAAAACACTTTATAGTTTCTATAGCCGTTGGAATTTTGTCTCTGAGTGGTACAGAACAATATCTACAGCACTTTTCATGACAGGGGTCAGATTTCAGAAATTTTTACCCCTGATCTGGAGTCTGTTTTTAAGGCGACAGTGAATGCTATGAAGAAACCGACACTGCCTACGTCTTCCTCTGGGTGTCTGTACGTCATCACGTTTTGAATGGAATCGATTGCACAATCCCAGCCCATATAAAACCACAAAACGTGGGAGTACACTCTCTTTTGTTCGCGCGTCACAAGCGGGATGGACATCGGACTTGCCTCATTCCAAATCGTTGTTTAACCAGTAATATTTCTCTGGTCATGTTTTTACTCGTTATAGTTGTTAAAAACATCATAATGTAGTTAATTTGAACCGTTTTATAGCAATTTATATCCGTTTAGTGCGATTCTGAGGAATTTCTTTGTCGTGCACTTTTTAGCTTTTGGAACGTTTCGGGGGTCTCGGTCGTTGGTAGTGGACATTTCGAAGGACAGAGGACATCTATCGACCAAAAGAAATTTATAACATAGAAAGGATACATTGCCCAAGAATCTGATGGAAGAACAGCTCAAAGTAAGCAATATTTAATATGATAAATCGTTGTTCTGTCGAAATATTTTAAACGCATATTTCGCCATTTTGTTTGGTATAGCTTCACTTGGCGAACCCTGTATTGAAAAGTAAGGATAATTTTAAAAATGTAAGTCAGCGGTTGCATTAAGAACTAATTTGTCTTTCGATTCCTGTCAACTCTGTATTTTTTAGTCAAGTATATGATTAGCTTTCGATTAAACTAGATCACTCTGAAAGCTGACGTCCCTCATTTTGATGCTTGAGTTGTGACTATTTCCATTGTATAACCACGGTTTTGTATGGCTAAATATGCACATTTTCGAACAAACTGTATATGTATGTTGTAAAATGATGTTACAGGAGTGTCATCGGAAGAATTCTGAGAAGGTTAGTGAAAAAATTAATATATTTTGGCGATGATAACGTTATAGCTCCCTTTGCCTTGAATTCATGCTCTACTAACGTTTGCACATGTGGTATGCTAACTTATCGATTTATTGTGTTTTCGCTGAAAAACGCTTAGAAAATCTGAAATATGGTCTGAAATCACAAGAACTGTGTCTTTCCATTGCTATGCTTTGTCTATTTTTATGAAATGTTTTATGATGAGTAAATTGGTCATACACGTTGCTCTATCTAGTAATTCTAGTCGATTTGTGATGGTCGGTGCAATTGTAAACTGTGATTTCTACCTGAAATATGCACTTTTTTCTAACAACACCTATCCTATACCATAAATATGTTATCAGACTGTCATCTGATGAGTTTTTTTCTTGGTTTGTGGTTATCAATATCTTAGTTTAGCCGAATTGGTGATAGCTAGTGGTGGAGAGAGAAAATGGTGGACAAAGAAAGATGGTGTATTTTGCTAACGTGGTTAGCTAATAGATTTACATATTGTGTCTTCCCTGTAAAACATTTTAAAAAACAGAAATGATGGGTTTATTCACAAGATCTGTATCTTTCATCTGGTGTCTTGGACTTGTGATTTAATGATATTTAGATGCTACTATTTACTTGTGAAGCTATGCTAGCGATGCTAATCAGTGTGGGGGGGGTGGGGGGTGATCCCGGATACGGGGTTGAGAGGCGGTAAAAGTTAAATATTAAAATAAAATAGATTTTGAATTTCGCGCCCTGCACTTTGAGCTGGATGTTGTCATAAGTGTACCGGTGTCGGGCTGCCCCCGTAAAAGGTTAAAGTTTGGGAAAGTTTGAAAAACATGTGGTAGTGCATTTAGAGAAACTGCTCTAACGTAAGTTCCATACTGAATAAACCTTCTCCGCATTTGACAAGCAGAGAAGTAGAGGAAGGTTTTATCCAAAATATTTTTTGTCAAACTCTTTGGTTTAGTGGTCAAAATGATAGTTGTTTGGAAATAAATGAATCTTCTAACTTCTGACATGTTTTACAAAAACCTAAAAGACATGCAATGGGTTACGAAAATAGCTCTAGTTACAGATTGGTAGCCCCGATTTGAAATCCGACTTCGTACTTGAAAAGCAGACAAGAAGGGGAAGATTTTATATAGCAGACATTTTTTTCTGTAAAATGTTGCGGAAGGGGTCAAAGCGGCAGTTGTTTGGGAAAGTTTGAAAAACATGTGGTAGCGTTAGTAAAACTGTTGTAACGTAAGTTCCATACTGAATAAACTGTTTCCGCATTCGACAAGCAGAAGTAGAGGAAGGATTTAATCCAAAATATTTTTGTCTAACTCTTTGGTTTAGTGGTCAAAATGATAGTTGTTTGGAAATAAATGAACCTTCTAACTTCTGACATGTTTTACAAAAACCTAAAAGACATGCAATGGGTTACGAAAATAGCTCAAGTTACAGATTGGTAGCCCTGATTTGAAATCCGACTTCGTACTTGAAAAGCAGACAAGAAGGGAAAGATTTTATATAGCAGACAATATTTTCTGTAAAATGTTGCGAAAGGGGTCAAAACGGCAGTTAAAGTTTGGTAAAGTTTGAAAAACATGTGGTAGTGCATTTAGAGAAACTGCTCTAACGTAAGTTCCATACTGAATAAACCTTCTCCGCATTTGACAAGCAGAGAAGTAGAGGAAGGTTTTAATCCAAAATATTTTTGTCTAACTCTTTGGTTTAGTGGTCAAAATGATAGTTGTTTGGAAATAAATGAATCTTCTAACTTCTGACATGTTTTACAAAAACCTAAAAGACATGCAATGGGTTACGAAAATAGCTCTAGTTACAGATTGGTAGCCCCGATTTGAAATCCGACTTCATACTTGAAAAGCAGACAAGAAGGGGAAGATTTTACATAGCAGAATTTTTTTTCTGTAAAATGTTGCGAAAGGGGTCAAAACGGCAGTTAAAGTTTGTGAAAGTTTGAAAAACATATGGTAGTGCATTTAGAGAAACTGCTCTAACGTAAGTTCCATACTGAATAAACGTTCTCCGCATTTGACAAGCAGAGAAGTAGAGGAAGGTTTTAATCCAAAATATTTTTTGTCAAACTCTTTGGTTTAGTGGTCAAAATGATAGTTGTTTGGAAATAAATGAATCTTCTAACTTCTGACATGTTTTACAAAAACCTAAAAGACATGCAATGGGTTACGAAAATAGCTCAAGTTACAGATTGGTAGCCCCGATTTGAAATCCGACTTCGTACTTGAAAAGCAGACAAGAAGGGAAAGATTTTATATAGCAGACAATATTTTCTGTAAAATGTTGCGAAAGGGGTCAAAACGGCAGTTAAAGTTTGGGAAAGTTTGAAAAACATGTGGTAGTGCATTTAGAGAAACTGCTCTAACGTAAGTTCCATACTGAATAAACCTTCTCCGCATTTGACAAGCAGAGAAGTAGAGGAAGGTTTTAATCCAAAATATTTTTGTCTAACTCTTTGGTTTAGTGGTCAAAATGATAGTTGTTTGGAAATAAATGAACCTTCTAACTTCTGACATGTTTTACAAAAACCTAAAAGACATGCAATGGGTTACGAAAATAGCTCAAGTTACAGATTGGTAGCCCTGATTTGAAATCCGACTTCGTACTTGAAAAGCAGACAAGAAGGGAAAGATTTTATATAGCAGACAATATTTTCTGTAAAATGTTGCGAAAGGGGTCAAAACGGCAGTTAAAGTTTGGTAAAGTTTGAAAAACATGTGGTAGTGCATTTAGAGAAACTGCTCTAACGTAAGTTCCATACTGAATAAACCTTCTCCGCATTTGACAAGCAGAGAAGTAGAGGAAGGTTTTAATCCAAAATATTTTTGTCTAACTCTTTGGTTTAGTGGTCAAAATGATAGTTGTTTGGAAATAAATGAATCTTCTAACTTCTGACATGTTTTACAAAAACCTAAAAGACATGCAATGGGTTACGAAAATAGCTCTAGTTACAGATTGGTAGCCCCGATTTGAAATCCGACTTCATACTTGAAAAGCAGACAAGAAGGGGAAGATTTTACATAGCAGAATTTTTTTTCTGTAAAATGTTGCGAAAGGGGTCAAAACGGCAGTTAAAGTTTGTGAAAGTTTGAAAAACATATGGTAGTGCATTTAGAGAAACTGCTCTAACGTAAGTTCCATACTGAATAAACGTTCTCCGCATTTGACAAGCAGAGAAGTAGAGGAAGGTTTTAATCCAAAATATTTTTTGTCAAACTCTTTGGTTTAGTGGTCAAAATGATAGTTGTTTGGAAATAAATGAATCTTCTAACTTCTGACATGTTTTACAAAAACCTAAAAGACATGCAATGGGTTACGAAAATAGCTCAAGTTACAGATTGGTAGCCCCGATTTGAAATCCGACTTCGTACTTGAAAAGCAGACAAGAAGGGAAAGATTTTATATAGCAGACAATATTTTCTGTAAAATGTTGCGAAAGGGGTCAAAACGGCAGTTAAAGTTTGGGAAAGTTTGAAAAACATGTGGTAGTGCATTTAGAGAAACTGCTCTAACGTAAGTTCCATACTGAATAAACCTTCTCCGCATTTGACAAGCAGAGAAGTAGAGGAAGGTTTTAATCCAAAATATTTTTGTCTAACTCTTTGGTTTAGTGGTCAAAATGATAGTTGTTTGGAAATAAATGAATCTTCTAACTTCTGACATGTTTTACAAAAACCTAAAAGACATGCAATGGGTTACGAAAATAGCTCTAGTTACAGATTGGTAGCCCCGATTTGAAATCCGACTTCGTACTTGAAAAGCAGACAAGAAGGGAAAGATTTTATATAGCAGACAATATTTTCTGTAAAATGTTGCGAAAGGGGTCAAAACGGCAGTTAACTTCTTATGGCTGCAAGGCAAAGTGTTGAGTAGCCAGTGAAATCGTGCCCATTTCAAACGGCCTCCTACTCAAATCTTGCTTGTACAATATGAATATTATTATTCTTTTTGGATAGAAAACACTTTCTAGTTTCTAAAAGAGTTGGAATTATTTCTCTGAGTGAAACAGAAGTCCTTCTGCAGCACTTTTCCTGACCAGGAAGTGAAATGTCAGAAATCGATGCTCTTTTCAACTTGATGCCTATACATGGTCTTAACACTTAGGAGTCTGCTGACACTCTATACGCCTTCCTATTGGTGTAAAGAGGATGTCAGAGAAGAATTTTTTTTGCTCCTCTTGGTCTGTGGTGGAAAAAAACCTATTTCTTTGACGTGACTGTCCACTTCCGGTACTCTGAAGGAAGTGGGATTGACTTCTGTTTTGCCTTGGTAACGAACGGCTAACGTCTCCGGCTCGAATTTTTTTTGATACATGTGACCATATCATCGTAATGTATGTTTTTTCAATATAGTTTAATCAGATTATTGAAACTTTATTCGGGAGTTTTGCCGTGTTCCGTCCTCTGACTGTGTTTACGTTGGAGAAATTTATGCCACTCGGCTAGTGCCAATGCTAATTGAAGAGGGACATTTACCATTCTGAATCGAAACAACGACTCATCTGGACAGAGGACACGTTCTTCAACATTCTGATGAAAGATCAGCAAAAGTAAGACCCATTTTATGATGTTATTTCATATATCTGTCGTGCATGTGAACTGGCCGTGGGCGCCCAATTATTTCTGTCTATTGTAGCTACGCTAATATAGCGATACATTTTGTTTGCGCTATAAAACATTTAATAAATCGGAAATATTGTTTGGAATCACAAGATGCCTGTCTTTCAATTGCTGCAGACTATGTATTTTTCAGAAATGTTTTATGATGAGTAATTAGCTATTTGACGTTGGTGTCTGTAAATATTATGGCTGCTTTCGGTGCAATTTCGGATTGTAGCTGAAATGGAAACTATGGTTTATACATGAAATATGCAAATTTTTCGAACAAAACATATGCTATACAATAAATATGTTATCAGACTGTCATCTGATGAATTTGTTTCTTGGTTAGTGGCTATTTATATCTTTATTTGGTCGAATTTGTGATAGCACCTGATGGAGTAAGAAACTGATGGAGTTAGAAAAGTTGTGTCTTTTGCTAACGTGGTTAGCTAATAGATTTACATATTTTGTCTTCCCTGTAAAACATTTTAAAAATCGGACATGTTGGCTTGATTCACAAGATGTGCACCTTTCATCTGGTGTCTTGGACTTGTTAATGTGTGAAAGTTAAATATTAAAATAAAATAGATTTTGAATTTCGCGCCCTGCACTTTGAGCTGGATGTTGTCATAAGTGTACCGGTGTCGGGCTGCCCCCGTAAAAGGTTAAAGTTTGGGAAAGTTTGAAAAACATGTGGTAGTGCATTTAGAGAAACTGCTCTAACGTAAGTTCCATACTGAATAAACCTTCTCCGCATTTGACAAGCAGAGAAGTAGAGGAAGGTTTTAATCCAAAATATTTTTGTCTAACTCTTTGGTTTAGTGGTCAAAATGATAGTTGTTTGGAAATAAATGAACCTTCTAACTTCTGACATGTTTTACAAAAACCTAAAAGACATGCAATGGGTTACGAAAATAGCTCAAGTTACAGATTGGTAGCCCTGATTTGAAATCCGACTTCGTACTTGAAAAGCAGACAAGAAGGGAAAGATTTTATATAGCAGACAATATTTTCTGTAAAATGTTGCGAAAGGGGTCAAAACGGCAGTTAAAGTTTGGTAAAGTTTGAAAAACATGTGGTAGTGCATTTAGAGAAACTGCTCTAACGTAAGTTCCATACTGAATAAACCTTCTCCGCATTTGACAAGCAGAGAAGTAGAGGAAGGTTTTAATCCAAAATATTTTTGTCTAACTCTTTGGTTTAGTGGTCAAAATGATAGTTGTTTGGAAATAAATGAATCTTCTAACTTCTGACATGTTTTACAAAAACCTAAAAGACATGCAATGGGTTACGAAAATAGCTCTAGTTACAGATTGGTAGCCCCGATTTGAAATCCGACTTCGTACTTGAAAAGCAGACAAGAAGGGAAAGATTTTATATAGCAGACAATATTTTCTGTAAAATGTTGCGAAAGGGGTCAAAACGGCAGTTAACTTCTTATGGCTGCAAGGCAAAGTGTTGAGTAGCCAGTGAAATCGTGCCCATTTCAAACGGCCTCCTACTCAAATCTTGCTTGTACAATATGAAGATTATTATTCTTTTTGGATAGAAAACACTTTCTAGTTTCTAAAAGAGTTGGAATTATTTCTCTGAGTGAAACAGAAGTCCTTCTGCAGCACTTTTCCTGACCAGGAAGTGAAATGTCAGAAATCGATGCTCTTTTCAACTTGATGCCTATACATGGTCTTAACACTTAGGAGTCTGCTGACACTCTATACGCCTTCCTATTGGTGTAAAGAGGATGTCAGAGAAGAATTTTTTTTGCTCCTCTTGGTCTGTGGTGGAAAAAAACCTATTTCTTTGACGTGACTGTCCACTTCCGGTACTCTGAAGGAAGTGGGATTGACTTCTGTTTTGCCTTGGTAACGAACGGCTAACGTCTCCGGCTCGAATTTTTTTTGATACATGTGACCATATCATCGTAATGTATGTTTTTTCAATATAGTTTAATCAGATTATTGAAACTTTATTCGGGAGTTTTGCCGTGTTCCGTCCTCTGACTGTGTTTACGTTGGAGAAATTTATGCCACTCGGCTAGTGCCAATGCTAATTGAAGAGGGACATTTACCATTCTGAATCGAAACAACGACTCATCTGGACAGAGGACACGTTCTTCAACATTCTGATGAAAGATCAGCAAAAGTAAGACCCATTTTATGATGTTATTTCATATATCTGTCGTGCATGTGAACTGGCCGTGGGCGCCCAATTATTTCTGTCTATTGTAGCTACGCTAATATAGCGATACATTTTGTTTGCGCTATAAAACATTTAATAAATCGGAAATATTGTTTGGAATCACAAGATGCCTGTCTTTCAATTGCTGCAGACTATGTATTTTTCAGAAATGTTTTATGATGAGTAATTAGCTATTTGACGTTGGTGTCTGTAAATATTATGGCTGCTTTCGGTGCAATTTCGGATTGTAGCTGAAATGGAAACTATGGTTTATACATGAAATATGCAAATTTTTCGAACAAAACATATGCTATACAATAAATATGTTATCAGACTGTCATCTGATGAATTTGTTTCTTGGTTAGTGGCTATTTATATCTTTATTTGGTCGAATTTGTGATAGCACCTGATGGAGTAAGAAACTGATGGAGTTAGAAAAGTTGTGTCTTTTGCTAACGTGGTTAGCTAATAGATTTACATATTTTGTCTTCCCTGTAAAACATTTTAAAAATCGGACATGTTGGCTTGATTCACAAGATGTGCACCTTTCATCTGGTGTCTTGGACTTGTTAATGTGTGAAAGTTAAATATTAAAAAAAAATAGATTTTGAATTTCGCGCCCTGCACTTTGAGCTGGATGTTGTCATAAGTGTACCGGTGTCGGGCTGCCCCCGTAAAAGGTTAAAGTTTGGGAAAGTTTGAAAAACATGTGGTAGTGCATTTAGAGAAACTGCTCTAACGTAAGTTCCATACTGAATAAACCTTCTCCGCATTTGACAAGCAGAGAAGTAGAGGAAGGTTTTAATCCAAAATATTTTTTGTCAAACTCTTTGGTTTAGTGGTCAAAATGATAGTTGTTTGGAAATAAATGAATCTTCTAACTTCTGACATGTTTTACAAAAACCTAAAAGACATGCAATGGGTTACGAAAATAGCTCTAGTTACAGATTGGTAGCCCCGATTTGAAATCCGACTTCGTACTTGAAAAGCAGTCAAGAAGGGGAAGATTTTATATAGCAGACATTTTTTTCTGTAAAATGTTTTGCCGGAAGGGGTCAAAACGGCAGTTGTTTGGGAAAGTTTGAAAAACATGTGGTAGCGTTAGTAAAACTGTTGTAACGTAAGTTCCATACTGAATAAACTGTTTCCGCATTTGACAAGCAGAAGTAGAGGAAGGATTTAATCCAAAATATTTTTGTCTAACTCTTTGGTTTAGTGGTCAAAATGATAGTTGTTTGGAAATAAATGAATCTTCTAACTTCTGACATGTTTTACAAAAACCTAAAAGACATGCAATGGGTTACGAAAATAGCTCTAGTTACAGATTGGTAGCCCCGATTTGAAATCCGACTTCGTACTTGAAAAGCAGACAAGAAGGGAAAGATTTTATATAGCAGACAATATTTTCTGTAAAATGTTGCGAAAGGGGTCAAAACGGCAGTTAAAGTTTGGGAAAGTTTGAAAAACATGTGGTAGTGCATTTAGAGAAACTGCTCTAACGTAAGTTCCATACTGAATAAACCTTCTCCGCATTTGACAAGCAGAGAAGTAGAGGAAGGTTTTAATCCAAAATATTTTTTGTCAAACTCTTTGGTTTAGTGGTCAAAATGATAGTTGTTTGGAAATAAATGAATCTTCTAACTTCTGACATGTTTTACAAAAACCTAAAAGACATGCAATGGGTTACGAAAATAGCTCTAGTTACAGATTGGTAGCCCCGATTTGAAATCCGACTTCGTACTTGAAAAGCAGACAAGAAGGGGAAGATTTTATAAATCAGACATTTTTTTCTGTAAAATGTTGCGGAAGGGGTCAAAACGGCAGTTGTTTGGGAAAGTTTGAAAAACATGTGGTAGCGTTAGTAAAACTGTTGTAACGTAAGTTCCATACTGAATAAACTGTTTCCGCATTCGACAAGCAGAAGTAGAGGAAGGATTTAATCCAAAATATTTTTGTCTAACTCTTTGGTTTAGTGGTCAAAATGATAGTTGTTTGGAAATAAATGAATCTGCTAACTTCTGACATGTTTTACAAAAACCTAAAAGACATGCAATGGGTTACGAAAATAGCTCTAGTTAGAAAGAGCCAGACTAGCAAGGCTGCCGAGGCCAAGGAAGCAGCAGGTGGAACGCACAAGACCGAAGAGTCAAACCTTCACTTAGACTGGGTAGGCAGATATTACCTTGCTGTGTCAGTCCCTGAGGATAACATGTTCAAACCAGGTCAGTCGGTCACTCCGGTCGGGGTGTTACAGAAGCTGTTTGAGATGAGGGTAGGCGATAAACTGGCGATTGGGTTCAGTGTGCTGTTAGAGAATATAAACATCATGCTATCTCACCTGGAGCCCTAGTGTTACGCCAAACAGTTGGGTTCCTGTAGAGCATGGCAACAAATACAGACTCACGGACAGGGTGGACACGGAGGACTTTGCGTGGCTGCTGTTCGAGTACGGAGCACACGCTCCCTTGATTGAAGTGTTAGCAGGCCTACAGAATGTTCTACACAGCACAGGGAAGGGAGGCGTGACGACAGCAGCTCTGTTCACGAGCAAGAACATATACAGCTCGTATGTGACACTGTTCAGAGACACAGTGTCAAGGGCCTACGAGGGGTTCACGCGCGTACGCGAGAGAGCTCTGAGTGTGCGAAAGGCTCAAGGTGTCGTGTACGTTCCTCTCACGGCAGGCTTGGGTGCGGATCAGAGCGAATCTCAAGGAGGTTCCCAATCTGTAAGGAACAGAGTCTTGCGCTCTGTACTGGAAGGGATCGAAGCTCCCCCTCACATCAGCAGCGCGTCGACAAGCTCTGAGGCAGACAGAGTTTCACGTGAAGACCCCCTTCGGTTGGACCAATCCCTCTCTGGGTTCATGAAACGTAGAGGTCTGGAGGATCAGGGAACAGTGGGGAGATCCTCTGGTCATCGGAAGAATCAGGAACACTTTCCCTTTAAGTGATTTCTTTTTAGAGTCGCGCTCTGGGTTCTCGAAGGACAGCTTCTTACACTTTTTCATGCCCTTCAGGATATCCCTATCCTGGATGTTGTGGCGTCTTGCGGGGTTAGCATTGTCAACTTTAGCATAGAGCATCTGTACCATGCTAGATGAGTCTAAGGAATGGTTGAGTCTGTTTGAAAGACAGGCTGCGTTAGAGGCACTGGCAGCCCCGGGGCTCACTGACAGGTCGATCACAGACAGGTCGCTCACAGATAGGTCGCTCACGGTTGAGGTGTTAGGGCTATGATCGTTGTCTGTCAGGCTGTTGGTGGCAGACTCATCAGCAGGAGCAGCACTATCGTTCTTCCCACACAAAATTGCTGTCCACCATTGATCACACCACGGATCGCTACTGATATTGGGGAGATTCACATGTCCCATTGCAAGTAACCGGCTGTGGGCTTTGCGATATCCAAACGTGTGTTGACTGTGTGGTTCACTGGTCTTGTCTTTCAAAAGGGTTATCCACCAGGTGTCCTCCTGAAGACGACACATTCTCCATTCAGATCTCGAGTCTTATCCCTTATAACTCAACTATGGCGCTGGTATGGAAACAGAGTCTACCAAACCACAGGCCGATGTTCAGCAATATCAGCATGCATAGGAGTACAGTAATACACTGATCCAGACGTTTATCCAGGGACCCAGAGTCACTTGCTATTGACCTGACTATGGGTTCTCTCTCTCTAGATACGTGTTCACCATTGCGGTAGACCATATCCTATGCCACGTAATGAGACGGGTTGAGACTTTACTTAATACAAACAAAAACTCTGTTCAACCTAACACCATCGTGGTGGCTCTCATAGCTGCCCAGTAGAGCACGTAAGCGGGCGCACCGCAAAATAGGGGCGATGTGCACGACATGGAGACAATTGCCAGATGGGCCGTGTTGTAGAGGAGCAACAATGCCGTGAGACTGCACCAGAAGACCGGAGGTGGGTTGTATTGGTCATGAGGGTGAAAAAGTATCTGGTCGCAATGTCCAAACGATTGCTTGCTGTAGCGCACCTCGGTGTTTTCGCACTGAGACAGTCTCTCCTCAATGTGCAAGGCCAGCGCCTCACCTTTGATGGTGGTCGAGACAGCCAAGCACTGCAGCTACCTGGTCCTCTCGACTATGGTGTCCAGTTCAAGGCATACGTACGACGTGACCGATTTGACAGCAGCAACCAAGAGCATCAACTTGTACCCAGAGAGCCACACAGAGTCCATATGCATCAGATCCCCCAGTGCCAGGTCGTACGACAGGTAGATCATGGAAATTGAGACAAGGTATAACCGAGTCCCTTGGTAGGATACCATGAGTTCAATTGGATCGAACTAGTTTGACGAAGCCAATTGTGTTAATCTAGACAAACACTACCCTTGTCCATTTTAAAATTGGGAACAGAGAGGGCCCTCGTCTGTCCGAGCATTCACTCCACGAGACAAGGACCTCGGTACCACCGCAGACTTTGTAGTACAACCAGGTGTAAATGTAGGTGGCTAGGAAGAATATGTGCATGATGACTTTCTGGGAGACGGCTACACCAGCCATTGGGTCCAAGATCACGCTGGTGTCACTGCGACTGCTTCGTCTCTCCGAGCTCAGCACGGTAAGAATGGAACCGCTGATCAAGGTGATGCACACCATGAGAGACCACAGGCGTCCGATCACACCTCATGCAAAGAAGTTCCACAATCTGATTATGTGCACAAAGATAGTGGCAAGCACCAGCACGGTTGAGATTACCTTGAGTACATTGAAAATGAATCCTTTGACACGCTGCACCTGCACATAGGTCCGATTGAGCCAGCATACAATGGGAGGTAGGTAGAGGGGGTGAACGTTTGTTGTCATCATAGTCCTGTTCAGAGAGGCGAACATGATCAAGTCATGATCGGGTAAAAAGGTTCTGGGTAACATTGTCCTTAGGAAGTTAAAGTGAACGCGACACACCCTAGTCTATTGAGTCTGTATGTTTAATGTGTGTGGACAAAATGAACATTGGCACGCTAGGCTTGGTTTAGCATTCTAGCCAAGTCTCCCGTTTTACCCGCCAGCGTCGTGCTTTCAAACTTGGACACTGTCTCCGTTCCCGATTGTAGTCATCCTATTGAACACGCTGTGGTTATAATAGCGCCACTCGCAGAACCCTTTGCACCTGAAGGTGTTCCCCGTCCCGGTACCTATATGTACGTAGTAGCAGTTTTGGCTGTTTCGCAGGTGGTCTTGCAGTGCGTCTTCGTCAGCGACCCAGATGAGACCTAGTGTCGCACCTCCTTCGTCTCCCAAACTGGTGACATTGTTTCCCGTGGAGGGTACGGATTTCGCTATCAGGTACAGTTTCACAGCTTGCATAGCGTCCACACCCGGAACCGTGGTGTTTTCCACCTCTCCTGTGTGGTACACCGTGCTCGAGGAGGACGAAATGGAGCCCACCAGCTGCACAACTTGCCTGACCATTGACGGCTTTGACACAATAGAGTGTAGTACGAACCATAATTGGTCACTGAGAATCGGTACATTCTTGAGAGCGAGCTCTGTCACGTTGGAGACCACGGTCATGCGACGCTGACGTTGCGTCTGATGATCACCCAAGCCGTCGCTCCTGATCATATCGTGGAACTGTTGGAGCGACTTGTTCCACTCCGAGACAAATGTGTGGATCGGCATTGCTGGGATGTAGAGTTCCTCGGTGCCCGTGTAGCTGTTTATACACCGTTTGGCTATCAGCGAGCTCCCTTTGGCGATGTAGGTGTTGTACAGGTCCACGATCGAAGAGTATTGTTCAGATTGACTGACGATGGGCATGACTCGAACACACACGTCTCCGACTCGAGGACGGTGCTTGGTAGTCGAGTCGATCAGTTGAGAGGGTACGTGATTGAAGTCAAGATTACCCAGGGCAAGGTTGTTCCAGTCACCCTTATAGCCGTTCAGCCCCGATACCAGCACCTGGTTATCGCTGCAGTCATCGTTCACCAAGCGCCTCGGTAAGGACTATGACTGTTGTGGGGCCAGGTTCACGGGTTGTTTGTTGAGCATGAAACAGATGGACCTCTGCGTGGCCATAGTAAGATGCGGTTATAGTCTCGACGGTCGAGTGTCAGATTGTTGTACACTGTTGTAAGGTGTGTCGTTAGTGGCTTGCTTACTGGCGGTGTGTAAACAGCTTATCCCTCATCACAACCCACTCCCAATACATCAACTACAATGACAAGTTGTACAAGGAAACAAAGACATTACACCCAAGTATGTTATGCAAGACTTTATTTTGTGAAAGGGATACATCACCACGTATAATAGAAACCATTTCAAATGGTGTACAAACAAGGTGGCTCCCAAGACGTTACCTACCCTGTCAGGGTAAGGCAATATGGAGATATATTTTACAACTTTGTGACAACAGCTGAGATGAAATCAGCCACCGAGGTGGAACTGTTCAGGGAGCCGCTTCCACCGAGTAGCCGGCTTGTTGTTTGTTCATCACTGCCGTAGTCGACTGATGTGCTGGTGGCTGAGGCGGTTGGCTGTTGGACAACGAGGGCGCTGCAGCTCCCATGTCTTCCGTGTCCATCGTGACTAGGTCGCAGCTCTCCTCGCTTGAGCCGCTATTGACACGCTTTGAGATCTGCTTTGTGAGTTTGCGTAGTTCGTTCATCAATTTAGAGTCATCACCAGGATCATGGTCATCCTTGGCTTGTTTGCGCGCACGCTTATATGGAGTGTCTCTCGCCAAACTCTGCAAGGTATCCATACTGGACTGGTTAGATGCGGCGGCCTCCTGTGACACCGAGCTGCGCTGTTGTTCTTCAATGACGTCTCTTATGCTGGACTTGATCGAATCGATCGTCTTATCTTGCTCTTTCTGGGAGGCTGTCTGTCTCTCTGATTCCTCCTTTGCTCCTCAGTCAGAGTCCCTTACTGAAAAGATTTGTCACCAGGATTAGTTGAACCGCTCGGTTTGTACATAGTCTCCCCCCTGAAGAACCCTTTCCCCGTCTGCTGCTGCTGCTGCTGTTGAGGATTCCACAGATGTGGGCTTGAGGTTGGGTATAATTCTGAAGTGTGGGGACCAAATGCATGAAACTCTGGAGAGCTTGTAGTTGTGCTTGCGACTGCTGATATTGTTGATGCTGAGGCAGAACCGGCTGCTGCTGCTGCTGAGGTAGAGTCGGCTGCTGCTGCTGCAAAAGCTTGATCAGGTTATCTATTTGGGTCTAAGTAACGGCCATTGTATCTTCCATTTGTTTGTGTTTAACCTCTAACGCCTCACAAACCCAGATCCGGGAGCACCCCCATCACAAAAGCTGACTAGCATAGCCTAGCCTAAAGTTACAGGGATATCATAAAATAAAATGTTCATGAAATCACAAGTCCAAGACACCAAATGAAAGATACAGATCTTGTGATTCAAGCCATCATCTCTGATTTTTAAAATGTTTTACAGGGAAGACACAATATGTAAATCTATTAGCTAACCACGTTAGCAAAATACAACACTTTTCTTACTCCACCATTTTCTTACTGCATCAGTAGCTATCACAAATTCGACCAAATAAAGATATAAATAGCCACTAACCAAGAAACAACCTCATCAGATGACAGTCTGATAACATATTTATTGTATAGCATAGGTTTTGTTAGAAAAATTTGCATATTTCAGGTATAAATCATAGTTTACAATTGCAGCCCCCATCACAACTCTCACTAAAATGACTAGAATAACTACAGAGACCATCGTGTATTAGCCAATTACTCATCATAAAACATTTCTTAAAAATACACAGCGTACAGCAGATGAAAGACACAGATCTTGTGAATATAGCCAATATTTCAGATTTTCTAAGTGTTTTTCAGCGAAAACACAATATAGCGTTATCTTAGCTTACTACAATAGTCAGTCACACAGCAGAATTGATTCAAGGCAAAAATAGCAATAACGTTATAAACCACCAAACGCTATTAATTTTTTCACTAACCTTCTCAGAATTCTTCAGATGACAGTCCTGTAAAATCATATTACACAATTCATATAGAGTTGGTTCGAAAATGTGCATATTTAGCCGCACAATTCGTGGTTACACAACGTGATTAGTGGGCAAAAAATCAAGCAATCTGTCCTGCGCCATCTTGGAAAGGCACCTATTCTTATCGAAAGCTATTCATAAACTTGACAAAAAAAATACAGGTTGGACAGCAATTGAAAGACAAATTAGTTCTTAATGCAATCGCTGAGTTAGATTTTTTAAATTAACGTTATTAGACATATAGTGTGCGTTACAGCCAGACTAGTGCCGCAATAATGGCGGACAAATACGTTTACATTTTTCCACATAAATACGGAATAACATCATAAATAGCTCTTACTTTTGGACGAGCTTCCATCAGAATCTTGGCGAAGTGGTCCTTTGTCCAAAAGAATTGTTGCTTGGTTGTAAAACGTCGTGTTCAAATTCGGAAGTAGCAGCTAACAAGTAGCTATGAGGCCACAGCATCCCCAAATCTTTATACTCAATACTAAGGAAATTCCGAAAATAGCAATATACGCGCATAAACTGATATAACTCGGTTTAAAATAACTTCGTTATGATGTTTCTAACACCTATAACGAATTAAATTACAGACGGATATATCTAAGGTCGATAACTGAGCGTTCCAAAATGCCATCCTGAGGTCTTGCTTTGCGTAATGGCGAGCGTTGAAAAGAGAGGACCTCTCGCTCCTTGGCCTTTTATAAACTCTGGGAACTACGCAGAAAGTCCATTCCACTTCTCATTGGTTACTGACATCCAGGGGAAGGCGTTCATGTTCATGTCGACCCATAGGATACATACAGAGCTTTAAACTGATCTGAGAGCAGAGCCTAGTTTTCAGACCTTCGCAGTTCCTGTCATGGATTTCGCTGCAGAGAGAGTTCTGTTTCACCCACAGACATAATTCAAACAGTTTTAGAAACTAGAGAGTGTTTTCTATCCAATAGTAAGAATAATATGCATATTGTATGAGCAAGAATTGAGTACGAGGCCGTTTAAATTGGGTACAATTTTGTGCTATGTCGAAATGGCACCCCCCTAGTGGCAAGAAGTTAAGCGATAGCGTATCTCCTGTAGGGTATGTTACTCCGCTGCTAGTATCTTGGTCAGTAAGTTTAATACCAGCGCACAGTTTAGGTTTTTCTTACCCCACGTTGGGTGAAATCATTTGCTCCTTGCATCGTGAACAATGTGTCCGGATCGTCAGGACATGTCAGTCTCTGAGTTAGTACGTTATTCTGAACCTTGATGGCCGGTAATACATCCTTCAGCACTCGCACCTCCTCAGCTTGGTGTAGCACGGCCTTCCTTAGGGAGATAACTGTCTCCGTGATACTCTGGCCCTGTGAGCTCTCGTCCAATACATCGGAGGCCGTCTCGGTTGGGGCATAGACAACCGATACGCTATCCTTCGCATCGACGCCAACGCTGGCGAGAACCGAGTCCTTCAGGGTGGAAAATCCCATCCTGGTCATTGTCTGGGCCAGATTTGGACCTGTCACCATGGTGCAAAAGCAGCCCGGTCTCATGGGCACAACTAAACCACACTCTTCCGTTATGGGCCCACTCTTGTTATCTCCCACTGTGCCTAAGCTGAAAGCAATACTCATCTCAGGCTTCATTACGCCATTGGTGTACTCGGTGTCGTCGCACGCGACACAGCAGTACAGGCAGGTTTTGTCAACTGACCTACTGTGCACGTGCCAGTAACACTTACCGAGACCAATGTCCTTTTTGACCTTGTGTAGAAATACAGCCTTGTCGGGTTGGGGCTGACACGCTCCAGAGTAAGACATGTCGTTCCCTACAATTAAATCTTTCCTCGACTCTGGGTAAACTTCACCCTGAGACATGCCATACATGCTACACACCCTGACGAGGAACTTGTCACTCTGGCTAGAAACAATAGTAGCCATGGCCTCTGTGTAATCGGCCTCGTTGGTGCCGTAGCACTCTGTGCAGAAGATCAGCACAAATAGTGATGGATCGGAACCCAGAGGCCCTTCGGGGTACTCACTTCGATCTGCATAGTCGACTAGAGTCATGCTGGTCATGTTTACCACGGCTCTCTTCTTGTCCTCCTTTGAAACTTTCACAAACGCGCACATGTCCTTCTTGCAGAACACTGGGCCTACCCTGGACCCCTGGCTCACCGAGGGCCTTACCACGCTGGAGGACATTGCGACACTATTCTGCGGAGGACGCCAATATCTAGGCTTCTGTCACCTGTCCGTTAGTGCGAACCCGAATGGGAACGGTCCACCTTGGTGTTGAAGATGAGATTGTCTCCCCAGACAAACTCCTTGTTCGAGCTCGACAAGTTTCTGGAGCGAGACACCAGAGATGTGTGTCACGGTCTCCACTGTGCAATAGGGAGGTGTACATGTTTCAGGGAAGCTGGGACTGTCGCTTTTGGGTTAGGTGCGCGTGAGCTCGAATATCAGTTCCGATAGCCTCATAGAGTCCGACAAGGTCAGTTCGAACATGCCCCATAAGTACGCTCTTGTCCTGACTTGGTCGAATTCGCTCTCTTTCACAGGTGTAGACGACGAGTCTTTGCACCATTTACAATGTTCACTGTTTACTATGACAAATACGTGCTTGGAACTGACACGGAATAAGCAGTGGCTGTCCCACCGTAAGCTGCAAGACGACGCTATAAGGCCTCCTGACACAGTGCACTTATCACTTTCGATAAATCCAACCACAGCCTGGTAGATGTCGCCGCTTTTACCGGACACGGAGGATGACAGAACGGGCTTCCACTTCACCTTCTTGTTCTTCATCTCCTTCTGGATGTTACTCTCAGCAGCTTCCATCATCGACCGAGGGTGTTCGAGTCAGCCTCGCTGAGAGAGGAAAGCGGAATAAGAGGGTAAGGGCTAGAAACGACCCGGACGAAGTGAACGAACAACCTCGGACTAAGAGTCGAACCACTGCCGGCTGCAGTCACCATCAGGGTTCCCCCGGGGAGATGAGAGCATCAGTTTCTATTAGTAATCGTAACATGTCGCGCAATGGATATCCCGAGGACTCGGAGGATGGGAGGCCGAGCGACGGTTCCCGTGACAGAAGAGCTGCATCGAAGAGAGGATATTCTTCCGATATGGCAGCGGACGCTATATTCGACATGTTCCCTGAGCCCGTGGAGCAACAGGATCAGGAGCTGTACAAGATCAGCGAGAATGACCGCTTTCTACAGAAACAATACCCCATGCTGTACATGAACCTCAATGCTAGCGAGCACCCCTCCATAGTCGAAGCACAGTACGAGAACGAGGGCGCCGGGTTGTCCCGTGTGCGAATTAGACAGGAACACCTTGTACTCCATCAAAGTGCTCAAGTGCCATGAGGTGAAGGGTTACCTCGACTCGTACAACCACAGGTTCACAGAGCAACAAGTCAACATTCATCTAGGCCACACCATGAGGGAGGAAAATTTAATCGGTGTGATACAGAACATGTTCGTGGACCTGATTAGCATATCGTACTCACTGACCAATGCAGCTTCTCTACGCATCATGAACCGCATCACCACTCACATGGGTAGACCGCTTTTTGTCACGGACCACGATGTGGCTAAGGTTCACAATGATGCCGTTAAACAGTTCATTGGTCTGGCGTCTACATGTCAAACCCTGATGAAATACAAGCACAACGACTTTGAGCAATAACGAGGTACTATATGTAACCTTACCATATCATAGTCTTAGGGACTGTGTTATCCTAACTTAGTTTATGAATCAGAAAGCCTTGACATTATATTCTGCTTGGAGACCTTCACCACCACACCCAAATTGCACCCATGAGGCTCCTGATAGCGATCTCACTCTCGTGGCTCCCATACCTCATGGGCTCCCCTGTCAACAACAACAACGACCCATACGGATACGCTCCTTACGTTTGGATCACGGTCAGCACATGCAGCGGCCAGAAAGGCTGGTGTCAGGGTAGGAGCCAGAGCGGCTTCACTTTGACCGTGGACAACTACACACGCACCAGCGACATGTGCACACACTACTGCCCGGGGATGATCTACGCTCACTGGAGACCCTTACGGGACTCGGCGGGCGATCTCGCCAAGCATGAGGCTGAAGGTTCCATACTCGGTGCCTACGTTAGGAGGTTGGACAGGTTGTCCTGCATCGAGATCCCAGGACGGTTCAAGTGTTTGGACCGCGTTGTCGCAAACACCCCCTTGAACAAAGTTTCCATTATGCTCCACGCCAGACCTGAAAACAGAGAATATTACTTCGGCGAGGACCCCATGGCTGACTGTGGGCCAGATCCTCAGTGTTCAGCTCTCAAGCTGTTGAGGAGGACGCTACACGCTCCCGCTGCGAGCAGAATATGGCCCGAGACAGATGAGGTCCTTACTATCCGGAACTCACCTTACGCATGTGTGCTCACCTACGTGGGCCTCGGGGACGCCGAGTCCATTAGGTACATGTTACGCACAACTAGGGGAAAATTGTTTTATGTCCGGAGGTAACAGGTTCTGCATAGGCAATTCCAGCGCCCCTAGAGTGGGCATCAACAATGCAGATAGTGCCGCTTCGGCGCCTATTGCCATCTGCGAGGTCTCGAGTGCCGCGAGTCTAAAGGATCGCGACCCCGCGTACAAACCCACCGCAACAGAGATCAGGGACTTTCTCACACCCTCCTCCTGTGATGCCACCATTCTCTCTGTGGACCGAGCCGTCTACAGCTCGAACTATCTGTCGGTAGAGCTCGACGTAGCCACCTTCTACACAGTGGCTGAAGCGGGCCATGTAATCATGAAGGTGTCCTTTGACGAGTGCCTCATTCCGATCGCATCCACAAGCCGCGATCTTTCCGCGGTCGTGAATAATGTAGCAGAAACGCTATCCAAGGTAAGAGTGTCCATGCACTCGACCGCTATCATGCTGGACGATACTGACTGGGGCACGACTGAGTGCCCGGGGGTACAATGGCAAGGCACGAATTTCACCAGGGTTGCAGCGGATCTTGCCTCGGCCCTCATCAGAGAGGGGGTGTTGAAACTATTCCTCAGGCTGCCCAGATCCCACAAGCTGTTGAGCACCATAGACCTCTCGCAGCTGGGCGCGTTCGATGCTTTCATCACACCCACGGGGTTGGTTGACATGAACAAACCTGGCTACTGTCAGAACATGTAGGACACCTCGAAGGGGGTAAGGGCGTACCTCTTGACTATGCTAAGGCAACAAGTCAGGGCCAACAAGGTAATCTTCACAGGGGGACTGAAGATTAGGCCGCTCGAACATAGAGATTCTCAGCAGACCGAGATCACGGGCGAGCTATCTCTGGCCGACATGGAAATGAACACTGTGTGAAACTGTGAAGAGGACCTCAACACCATGTGCTGCTCGGGGTCCAGTGCAACTGTGTGGGCTAGGGACGTCATGGTGAACATCACCGTGACATCGACCTCATTCGAGACGCTCAAGCGGTTTCCCGAGCTGGTAGCGGTCGCGTTCGGTAATAACCAGTTTGTCATAGCCCCCATCGATTCCGATTTCAAACGAGGAGTTCGATCCGACACCCCAGGGATACTGGGTATCACGTCGACAGTACAAAGGCTCAGGGACTGGAAGAGGCAACAGATAGCGGCAGGCATATCTACTGTCCCAGCAAAGGCTGGCGACAGAAGCAGGCGCTCCGCATCTGATGTCAACAACTCTGGGGTGATGAAGTTGGACAACGTCGTCATCCACATCCCCGAAAACCAATACAAGGACCCGGCCTCTGGTTCAAAGAACTGTCTCGACCTCCAGTACAACATAGGTTTGAGTAACACGGTCGTGTGTCCCGGGCTCATAGCCGCTCTCGGCGCTCTGGGTATATTCAAGGAGCCCCACAAGGAGCTCTACAGCACCAACTACGATAAAATCTACATAGACGATTTGTACAAGCTCGAGTCGTGCACTCCGGGAGAACCCAGCAAGAAGGCCACTATCTCCACGACGCCTCCTCGGGTGGCAGTGAACATCAACACCTTCATCCCCACGACAGACCGTAACCACTACATGGTAGGCATCCTGGATTCGGAGCGAGTTGTTGAGTACGTGCCTCCCGTGAACAAGGTGTGCACCGCATACAACACTGGGGAGATCACACACAGCATGAACTTGGTCTGGGTGGATGACAGCTATACTGTGGACAAACCTGTGGTCGAAGCGGAACATGGGGTGATAGTGAAACCGGTCAAAGCTCTCTACTTTGTCTCCAACTTCACCCCGGGCATAGACTACATCAACCTGAACGTGAGCTGCGTCAATTACGACGTGAGCGCTCTACGGCCCTGTCTGATTGCCATATGCGGCGAAGACAACAGTTGCAGGAAGGACTACGGGAGGCTTTGCAACTCAGCGCACGAGATCATCAACGACGCTCGCAGGGCCGGAGAGCTGATGAGGGAAGGGCTTGAGGAGCTAGCTGTACAGGAGAAGAAGGCTAGGATGTACGAGCTGCCTGACAACGCGCCCTTCCCCTGGCTTGACAAACCGCTGGGAGGCCGCGCTAGGCGCAAGAGGTTTCTTGGGATTGTGACAAGAGCCAGAGCCTTGGGGATCGCGTGGCACGTTTCCAATAGGGTGAACGTCTTGGAGGAGCAAATGGACACACTTAACCTGTTATGGCTGCAAGGGGCAGTATTGAGTAGCCTGATAAAATGTGTCCATTTCAAACGGCGTCGTACTCAATTCTTGCTCGTACAATATGCATATTATTATTACTATTGGATAGAAAACACTCTCTAGTTTCTAAAACCGTTTGAATTATTTCTCTGAGTGAAACAGAACTCATTCTGCAGCACTTTTCCTGACCCAGAAGTTCAAAGTCTGAAATCGAGGCTCTCTTCCTCTTCATGCCTATAAATGGGCACAAGAGCTATTAGTATACATGCACGTCAAACACCTTCCTCTGGGTGTCAAGAAGGCTGTGAGAGAAGAAAGGAGGTGATTATCTCAATCTGGGATGGAATAAATCCTCTTGGAATGACGTGTACCCAACTTCCGGTACTCTGAAGAACGCAATTTGGACAGTGGGGTTGCCTTTTGTTTTGCTGACGTTATAGGCGAATATTATTTCCGGCTTTGATTTTATTTGATACATGTCACCATATCATCGTAACGTATGTTTTTTCAATATAGTTTCATCAGATTATTGAAATTTTTTCGGGAGTTTTAACGTGTTCCGTTCTCTTCCGTTTGTTTACATGGAGAGATCCGTGCAACCCGGCTAGCGCGCTTGCTAAATGGAGAGGGAAAGTTGCCATTCTGAATCCAAACAACGACTCATCTGGACAAAGGACACCTTGTTCAACATTCTGATGAAAGATCAGCAAAAGTAAGACCCAATTTATGATGTTATTTCATATATCTGTCGTAGTCGCCGGCGCCCAAGTGTTTCTATTGTGCTAAGCTTAGCTAATATAACGCTACATTTTGTTTTCGCTGTAAAACACTTAATAAATCGGAAATATTGTCTGGCATCACAAGATGCCTGTCTTTCATTTACTGTACACTATGTATTTTTCAGAAATGTTTTATGATGAGTAATTAGGTATTTGACGTTGGTGTCTGTAAATATTATGGCTGCTTTCGGTGCAATTTCTGAATGTAGCTGCAATGTAAACTATGATTTATACCTGAAATATGCACATTTTTCGAAAAAAACATATGCTATACAATAAATATGTTATCAGACTGTCATCTGATGAGGTTGTTTCTTGGTTAGTGGCTATTTATATCTTTATTTGGCCGAATTTGTGATAGCTACTGTAAAAAACTGATGGAGTAATAAAAGTGGAGTCTTTTGCTAACGTGGTTAGCTAATAGATTTACATATTTTGTCTTCCCTGTAAAACATTTTAAAAATCGGACATGTTGGCTGGATTCACGAGATGTGTACCTTTCATATGCTGTATTGGACTTGTTAATGTGTGAAAGTTAAATATTTAAAAAAAATATCTTTTGAATTTCGCGCCCTGCACTTGAAGTGGCCGTTGTCATAAGTGTACCGGCGTCGGGCTGCAGCCATAAGAAGTTAAGAACTCATACATCTCTGTGTCAAATACCTTAGTGGAAGTGAGCAACAAGCTCGACGCCAACATAGCCCTAGTCAATGGTAGGATCGACGACCAGGAGAAGAAGATACAGAAGAATAACGACATCGTCAACAGCAACTTTGCCATGATGAGGGACGCCATGATGAGGAACACGGGGGCCGCTTTGCGTGACACCAACGTCAAGTTCTCAGTCATGGCCAGTTATCAAATGTGGTACGCTCAGATGCAGAGCGTCACCCATCAGATGATGCAGGCTGCAATGCACACCAAGTTCATGACCAGAGGAGTGGAAAATTGTCTTAGGCAGATATCGTCAAAGCGCTCAGGGAGCTGCCCCAGCGGCATGGCAGTCATGCAGGATCACCTCGGCCTGTCCGAGTTTCCGACCGTCGGCACGGCCCTGTACAAAGACAGAAAGCTTTTCATAGCGCACTCTATCCCAGGGACCGTTGAGAAGACCGTAGTAAGAGGGATCATACCCATGCCCAAGATGAGCATGGACGGAGTCCCTTGCTGGCCCGACTACAAAGTGTGGTTGATAGATGGCAAGTATTTCGAACCGTCCGAATGTCACGGCAAGTACTGTCACAATCCCGAGCTTCACGAGAGGTACAGCAGATGCATGAAGGAACCCAGCGAGTGCAAAACAGTATGCTCCCCTTGTCACCGAGGTATTTGCTACCAGGATAAGAAGGTGAGTTGGATGGAGGGTTCGGCCTCGGTAGAGACCCGTTTCTTTCTCAGATCTGGTGAAAGACAGCATCCCGGACATGTCCGAACTTGAGTTGCTGCGTGCCATAAACACCAGCGTAAAGCTCATGGATGTGAGAGAAGACCTGGAGAATATCACAAGAAACCTAGAAGAGTTTGACAAGCGGTACGATGAGATTACGGCTAGCAGGGTAACGTTCGGAGGGTGGCTTTCAGGATTCGCCAGTGATGCGGCCCTATGGACCTCTATAGCTATTCTCATGGCTTGGTCCACAGCGCTATCATTCGGGATCGGGTACATGTTTCTATTTGGAGGTGGTGGTGGTGGTGGATGTGGTGGTGCAGGTGCTTTCACGAACCTTACATACCTAAGGGAACATTTTAGCATTTGCCATATGGTTAGTGAGAAACGCCACATTGCATATGTACGGTCCCTTACTAGACGTCCGGCTACGTTTCTAAAAATCGCGGACGGCGTCGGGCCGTGCGCGGGGGAGAGATCTTTCAGGAAGTCATCAAACGAAATCTCTCGGACATTCGGTTTCCGTTTTATAAAAATAACAAATTTTGGTCATTTTTCCGCTGTCCCGGAAATTCCCACCAGGGGGAAAATAAATCATATTGCAAATGCACGTGGCCTTTTCTCCTAAACTGAAAATATTTCGAAGACGAAACTTGGTGAGCATAGGTTTGGCGTAATGGGCAGTTGGCCCCGAACAAGATGGCGTCGAGGCCTCAACGCTTTTTGAGTTATGGCCATTTTTCTGGGATTAAAGGTCAAAAATGCAAAGTAGGGTGCTAATTTGACCACTTCACGTCAAAGTACATAAACCTACGGTGTCAGGAAAAAAATAACCAGCCATTTATCTATCGTAATTTAAGAGAAATCGTACATTGTACAATTGGTCATGTTCCAAAAATGTTACAGATCCAGTTGCAGTGTGTTCAGACGAACATTTTTTAAGTGGGTTTCGAAGCTCTGTGAGAATTCTGTGATTTTATGTGATTTTATGAAAGAACACACACTCATTTAACCCTCTGTAAATAAGTCAGTTCTTAACATAAAGACTTCAACTCAATATTATATAAGAACCTACCTCAAGGAGGATATGTGTTCACTTTCAGCTTCCTATGTCAACCGGAAGTACCTTAAAATGGTGTCATAGGGTCAGTTTCGAAGGGTTAAAAAGGTCAGATCTTTTCAAAACTTCATATGTGTGATTAGGCAACCCTCATGATCTGTAAATCAGTCATTTCTCCCAACAGATGTCAAAGAATAGCTCACACACACACACACACACACACACACACACACACACACACACACACACACACACACACACACACACACACACACACACACACACACACACACACACAGTAAGGATGGAGTGAAAAAGTACGGTGCTTAAAGACACACAAAGCCTGCAATGGCATTACCATTATCTCCAGGCCGTGCCGAGTTCAACGAGATGCCTTGCTTGACCGTAGCTCGCTCGGTCTGAGTGCAGCGACAGTGACAAGAAGAAGGACCCAAATGACCCTTTGACCTCAATGTCATTTTTTTTGCTTTTGGGAGACAGAGAGAGAAACATTAAGGTTAGAAGCACAATTTGACCTCAGGAACGTTCTTAATGTCCTCCCGATCTGTGCAATCCTAACCTTGACCTTGTGGCATTAACCCTTAACAGTGAAAACAGGTTTTTTCATCTCACAGTTTACAATGACATCTCTCCCCATAGGAATACATTGACTGCTCCCCTAAATTCAACCTGGAGCCTATGTGGGTTATGAATGTCTTATGAACCTGTCTTTGATGACAATCAATCAAGCCACTATGAGGTCTACCTGTGTTGATTCTAAGCTTCCTGGAGCAACCGGAAGTGATTAAATTCACCCTAAAAGTGTTTGCCATACCCAACCTGCAGTTTGTGAGAAATAGTGCATTCAACCCTATGTAAATCAGTGAGTTCTTAACGTATAGACTTAAAACTCAGGATTCTGTAAAAGCCTACTCCAGTGAGGATACATGTTTACTTTTAGCTTCCTGTGCCAACCGGAAGTGCCATAATTGGTGTCAAAAGGGCTGTTTCAAAGGGTTAAAAAAGTCAAATCTTTCCAAAACTTAATATATGTGAATAGGCAACACTCATGAACTGTAAATCAGTCATTCATCCCATCAGATTTCAAAGAAAAACTTACACACCCACACAGAAAGGATGGAGTGACACACTGAGGGGCTTAGAGGCAGACAGTGCCTATCGCTGGGCAGGCAGGCAGCTCAGACGGCGCTGGGCAGGCAGGCAGCTCAGACGGCGCTGGGCAGGCAGGCAGCTCAGACCTGCTGAGGCGCACAGTAGGCCTGGTGCGTGTTGCCGGAACTGGTGGTACCGGTTTGTAGACACGCACCTCAAGGCTAGTGCGGGGAGCAGGAACAGGACACACTGGACTCTCGAGGCGCACTATACACCTGGTGCGTGGTACCGGCACTGGTGGTACCGGGCTGAGGGCACGCACCTCAGGGCGAGTGCGGGGAGAAGGAACAGTGCGTACAGGGCTCTGGATACGCACAGTAAGCTTGGTGCGTGGTGCCGGAACTGGTGGTACCGGGCTGGAGACACGCACCACAGGGAGAGTGCGTGGAGGAGGAACAGAGTTCTGGAGACGCACAGGAAGCCTGGTGCGTGGTGTTGGCACCGATGGTACTGGGCTGAGGGCACGCACCTCAAGGCGAGTGCGGGGTGCTGGAACTGGAGGCCTGGTACGTGGCGCCGGCACCGGAGAGCTGGTGCATGGGGCTGCCACAGGAGAGCTGGTGCGCTGAGCTGGCACAGGACGTGCAGGGCTAGGAAGGCGCACAGGAGGCCTGGTGCCCAAGTTTTTGGGGAGCCTCTCGGGCTTCCAGCCGCTCTGCCTTGCTAGCGCCTCATAATGCCGCCTCTCTGCTTTTGCTGCCTCCAGCTCTGCTTTAGGGTGGCGACATTCCTCTGGCTCTGCCCAGGGTCCTTTTCCATCCAGCTCATCCTCCCATGTCCACTCCTGAACTCGCTGCTGCTGCTGCTGTCGCTGCTGCCCGTTGCTACACTGCTTGGTCCGAGGTTGGTGGGTGGTTCTCCCCTGTCAGGCAGTGACCACATACACGCTCCTCTTTGGGTAGCCATGTCTTTTTATGTCTGCCGGTTTCTATTGCCAATCGGTGGTCACTCAGCCTGTACTTGGTAAGGATCTGTCTCTGCTTCGTATCTCTGACAGAGTAGAGATAATCAGCCAATTCATATTCTCTGTTTAGGGTCAGATAGCAATTTAGTCGGCTTTGGGATTTTGGAATTCTTTCTTTTGAAGCAGTGCTGGTGTCAGCTTGGTTGGTTAGGTCCAACACCAGCTGACTGAGAGGGTTCGTTTCTGGGCTCAGCTCTTGGGTTTGAAGTGCTTTAAATTGCAGACTCGAATTTGGACTTGAATTTAGATGTAGCCAAAAATTTTATGATCTTTTCTGTATTTTCATTATTACTGGAAAGCGGCCCAATTCTGCCCTACATGCATTCGTTGGTGTATTTCTCTGAACTTGTAGGATTTTCCGACAGAATTCTGCATGTAGGGCTTCAATTGGATGTTTGTCCCACATTTTAAAGTCCAGTTTATTGAGTGGCCCCAAACCTCACTTCCGTAAAGAGCTATTGGTAGGATTACACTGTCAAATATCTTGGTCCAAATTCTAATTGGGATGTTGATTTTGAATAATTTCCTTTTTATTGCATACAATGCTCTGCGGGCTTTTTCTTTGAGTGCATTCACTGCCATATTAAAGTTTCCCGATGCAGATATGATCAGACCAAGGTAGGTGTCATTTTTTGTGTGTTCAATTATGGTGTTGTTCAGGGTGAATTTATGTTTTTTGAAAAATCATGATTTTAGTTTTTGGGAAATTTACTGCCAGGGCCCAATTATGGCAATATTGCTCAAGAATATTAATGTTCTGTTGAAGACCTTTGGTTGGTGATAGAAGTACCAAGTCATCAGCATATAGCAGGTATTTCACCTCTGTGTCAAATAGTGCGAGTCCTGGGGCTGGAGAATGGTCCAACATGTCTGCATTGATATAAACATTGATATAAATGTTGAAAAGATTTGGACTCAAACTACAGCCTTGTCTCACACCGCGACATTGTGAAAAGAATTCTGTTCTTTGGTTTTTGATTTTTATTGCACACTTGTTTTCTGTGTACATACATTTTATTAAGTCATACACCTTACCACCAAGCCCACTTTGGAGAATTTTGTAGAATAGCCCTTCGTGCCAAATAGAAGCAAATGCTTTTTTAAAGTAAATAAAGCAAGCAAAGATTTTGCCCTCTTTTTTTTGGTGGACGTGTTTATTAATTAGTGTGTGTAAGGTGTATATATGGTCAGTAGTGCGATGGTTAGGGAGAAAGCCAATTTGACATTTAGTTATTACATTTTTTTCTTGAAGAAAGGTTTGAATTCTTGAATTCAAAATGCTACAGAAAACCTTTCCCAAGTTACTGTTTACGCAAATTCCCCTGTAATTATTGGGGTCTGATTTGTCTCCACTTTTGTGGATAGGGGAGATGAGCCCCTGGTTCCAGACATCAGGGAAGCAGCCAGACGTTAAAACCATGTTGAACAATTTAAGCACAGCATTTTGTGTGCTTAAACTCAGGTGTGCTGTTTTTCAGCATTTCATTTCATTTCTGATGTTGTCTAGACCACAAGCCTTCTTTGATTTAATAGATTTGAGCTTTTCATTTAGTTCTTGTTGGGTTATTGGGTAATCTAATGGATTTTGGTTGTTTTTAATGACTGATTCAAGGATGTTCAATTTTTCTTTCATTTCTAATTGGTTCTGTTTTAAGTCTTTTTGTGGGATGTTTTTGTATAGATTATCAAAATAAGTTTTCCAAATTCCTACATCTTGTATGGCTAATTATTGTGGCTTTGTTGTGCTTAAATTGTTCCACATGTCCCAAAACTGATTTTGGTCAATTGCATTTTCAATTTCATCAAGTGTCTTGTTGGTATAATTCAGTTTCTTGCATTTCAGTGTATGTTTATACTGTTTCAGAGTTTCAAAGTATTCATATCGTAGCTCTGGGTTGTTTTGCTGCTTATGTTTTTTGTTTGACATTTGTCTTAGGTGTTTTCTAATTGTTTTACATTCATTATCAAACCGTTTGTCAGAAACATTTAGTTTTTTGTTTCTGATGTTGCATTTCTCAAATTTGCTTTCGATGCTGCTTTTTGGAATATGCAGTTGATGTTTTGAGTAGCCGAATTGACACCATCTTTATTGTTTTGGTATTGTGAGTTATTGAAAAACTGTATAGAGTTCATCATTTCATTTGAGTTCAATGTTTCAATGAATCTCTCTGCACTGTTTGGAGCCCATCTATACGATTGGTTTATGTTGTAGAGTTTATTGGGCAGTTTTTTTAAATTAATATTGCCGGTTAATTTCTTCAGAAACACGTTGATCTGACTGTGATCTGACAGGGAATGCACTAATGGAGGAGGGGTCAATGTCCGTGATGGCATAATCGACTACTCTTGTCCCAAGAGCTGAGCAGTAAGTAAACTGACCTAAAGAGTCCCCTCTGATTCTACCATTAAGCATGTACAGGCCTAAGGCTCGACAGAGATGCACTAACTCCTTCCCATTTTTGTTCAGTATTTGGTCAGGACTGTTTCTATTATTTATAATAGGGCTACTGTACAAGGAGGGGTGACCAAATATGTGGTGGTTACCACCCGTATCAGTGTAGTCAGGCTCAGAACCTGTTCTTGCATTGAAATCTCCACAAAGAAGCACTTTACCCTCTGCCTGAAATGTAATGATTTCTGTATGGAGATTGTCAAAAAACTGATCATCATAATATGATGAATCTGAAGGAGGAGCATAAGCTGCACATATGTATACATCATTGTCACAATAGATTGTACCTTTGTTAAGTTTTAGCCAAATGTGACTGGTACCTTTTTTAATTTCATTCAGTGCTGCTTATGCCAAATGATGATTCCACCTGAGTCTCGGCCCCTTTTAACATTTGTATGTTTGATTGATGGTAGTAAACTTTCTCTATAGTCTGAGGGACACTAAGTATCTATGTCTCCACGACACCATGTTTCCAGTAGGAATATGATGTCCTGTCCCTTGATATTTTTTATCAATTCTGGATTTGTTGTTTTATAACCAAAATGTGAAGAGTATAGGCCCTGGATATTCCAAGAGCTGATAGTTAATGATCTCATTTATAATAAGTGATATTCACTGGATTGAGTAAAGTACATTGGGAAAAAATATATATATTATATATATATATATAAAGAATATCTAGTATCTAATATCTATATCTAATATCTATAAACATAAACTTTTCTTTTCTCTGTTTGGATGTCTGGTGGGTAAACAATTTCCATAGCAACGCTGGTGATGTTGGCTGATGTTGCAATAGAAGTGTTGTTTCTTGTATTATTGTCTCTTGTGTCTTTAGAGGACTGTTTCACTTTGATGTCCTTTTTCTTCTGTCCTTACTTTGTCTTATTTTGTCTTTCTTTTCTTCTGTTAACTAGATATTCTTTGTTAGCTAGCTAACTTCTTCCAGGAGAGTCCCTAGCAACTGCTTAGCAACTGGTAAACAATTTCAATATTTGTAGGAGCTCATCTTTTCAGCAGCTGGCGCTCAATTTGGAACTCCGGAACCTCTCTCTCTCTCTCTCTCTCTCTCTCTCTCTCTCTCTCTCTCTCTCTCTCTCTCTCTCTCTCTCTCTCTCTCTCTCTCTCTCTCTCTCTCTCTCTCTCTCTCTCTCTCTCTCTCTCTCTCTCTCTCTCTCTCTCTCTCTCTCTCTCAATTCAATTCAATTCAATTCAATTCAATTCAATTCAATTCAGTTCAAGGGGCTTTATTGGCATGGGAAACATGTGTTAACATTGCCAAAGCAAGTGAGGTAGATATTATACAAAAGTGAAATAAACAATACAAATTAACAGTAAACATTACACATACAGAAGTTTCAAAACAATAAAGACATTACAAATGTTATATTATATATATACAGTGTTGTAACAATGTACAAATGGTTAAAGCACACAAGTTAAAATAAATAAGCATAAATATGGGTTGTATTTACAATGGTGTTTGTTCTTCACTGGTTGCCCTTTTCTTGTGGCAACAGGTCACAAATCTTGCTGCTGTGATGGCACACTGTGGAATTTCTCCCAGTAGATATGGGAGTTTATCAAAATTGGATTTGTTTTCAAATTCTTTGTGGATCTGTGTAATCTGAGGGAAATATGTCTCTCTAATATGGTCATACATTGGGCAGGAGGTTAGGAAGTGCAGCTCAGTTTCCACCTCATTTTGTGGGCAGTGTGCACATAGCCTGTCTTCTCTTGAGAGCCATGTCTGCCTACGGCGGCCTTTCTCAATAGCAAGGCTATGCTCACTGAGTCTGTACATAGTCAAAGCTTTCCTTAAGTTTGGGTCAGTCACAGTGGTCAGGTATTCTGCCACTGTGTACTCTCTGTTTAGGGCCAAATAGCATTCTAGTTTGCTCTGTTTTTTTGTTAATTCTTTCCAATGTGTCAAGTAATTATCTTTTTGTTTTCTCATGATTTGGTTGGGTCTAATTGTGCTGTTGTCCTGGGGCTCTGTGGGGTGTGTTTGTGTTTGTGAACAGAGCCCTAGGACCAGCTTGCTTAGGGGACTCTTCTCCAGGTTCATCTCTCTGTAGGTGATGGCTTTGTTATGGAAGGTTTGGGAATCGCTTCCTTTTAGGTGGTTGTAGAATTTAACGGCTCTTTTCTGGATTTTGATAATTAGTGGGTATCGGCCTAATTCTGCTCTGCATGCATTATTTGGTGTTCTACGTTGTACACGGAGGATATTTTTGCAGAATTCTACATGCAGAGTCTCAATTTGGTGTTTGTCCCATTTTGTGAAATCTTGGTTGGTGAGCGGACCCCAGACCTCACAACCATAAAGGGCAATGGGCTCTATGACTGATTCAAGTATTTTTAGCCAGATCCTAATTGGTATGTTGAAATTTATGTTCCTTTTGATGGCATAGAAGGCCCTTCTTGCCTTGTCTCTCAGATCGTTCACAGCTTTGTGGAAGTTACCTGTGGTGCTGATGTTTAGGCCGAGGTATGTATAGTTTTTTGTGTGCTCTAGGGCAACGGTGTCTAGATGGAATTTGTGGTCCTGGTGACTGGACCTTTTTTGGAACACCATTATTTTGGTCTTACTGAGATTTACTGTCAGGGCCCAGGTCTGACAGAATCTGTGCAGAAGATCTAGGTGCTGCTGTAGGCCCTCCTTGGTTGGTGACAGAAGCACCAGATCATCAGCAAACAGTAGACATTTGACTTCGGATTCTAGTAGGGTGAGACCGGGTGCTGCAGACTGTTCTAGTGCCCGCGCCAATTCGTTGATATATATGTTGAAGAGGGTGGGGCTTAAGCTGCATCCCTGTCTCACCCCACGACCCTGTGTGAAGAAATGTGTGTGTTTTTAGCCAATTTTAACCGCACACTTGTTGTTTGTGTACATGGATTTTATAATGTCGTATGTTTTACCCCCAACACCACTTTCCATCAATTTGTATAGCAGACCCTCATGCCAAATTGAGTCGAAGGCTTTTTTGAAATCAACAAAGCATGAGAAGACTTTGCCTTTGTTTTGGTTTGTTTGGTTGTCAATTAGGGTGTGTAGGGTGAATACATGGTCTGTTGTACGGTAATTTGGTAAAAAGCCAATTTGACATTTGCTCAGTACATTGTTTTCATTGAGGAAATGTACGAGTCTGCTGTTAATGATAATGCAGAGGATTTTCCCAAGGTTACTGTTGACGCATATTCCACGGTAGTTATTGGGGTCAAATTTGTCTCCACTTTTGTGGATTGGGGTGATCAGTCCTTGCTTCCAAATATTGGGGAAGATGCCAGAGCTAAGGACGATGTTAAAGAGTTTTAGTATAGCCAATTGGAATTTGTTGTCTGTATATTTGATCATTTCATTAAGGATACCATCAACACCACAGGCCTTTTTGGGTTGGAGGGTTTTTATTTTGTCCTGTAACTCATTCAAGGTAATTGGAGAATCCAGTGGGTTCTGGTAGTCTTTAATAGTTGATTCTAGGATTTGTATTTGATCATGTATATGTTTTTGCTCTTTATTCTTTGTTATAGAGCCAAAAAGATTGGAGAAGTGGTTTACCCATACATCTCCATTTTGGATAGATAATTCTTCGTGTTGTTGTTTGTTTAGTGTTTTCCAATTTTCCCAGAATTGGTTAGAGTCTATGGAGTCTTCAATTACATTGAGCTGATTTCTGACGTGCTGTTCCTTCTTTTTCCGTAGTGTATTTCTGTATTGTTTTAGTGATTCACCATAGTGAAGGCGTAGACTCAGGTTTTCCGGGTCTCTATGTTTTTGGTTGGACAGGTTTCTCAATTTATTTCTTAGATTTTTGCATTCTTTATCAAACCATTTGTCATTGTTGTTCATTTTCTTCGGTTTTCTATTTGAGATTTTTAGATTTGATAGGGAAGCTGAGAGGTCAAATATACTGTTAAGATTTTCTACTGCCAAGTTTACACCTTCACTATTGCAGTGGAACATTTTACCCAGGAAGTTGTCTAAAAGGGATTGAATTTGCTGTTGCCTAATTGTTTTTTGGTAGGTTTCCAAACTGCATTCCTTCCATCTATAGCATTTCTTAATGTTACTCAGTTCCTTTGGCTTTGATGCCTCATGATTGAGTATTGCTCTGTTCAAGTAGACTGTGATTTTGCTGTGGTCTGATAGGGGTGTCAGTGGGCTGACTGTGAACGCTCTGAGAGACTCTGGGTTGAGGTCAGTGATAAAGTAGTCTACAGTACTACTGCCAAGAGATGAGCTATAGGTGTACCTACCATAGGAGTCCCCTCGAAGCCTACCATTGACTATGTACATACCCAGCGTGCGACAGAGCTGCAGGAGTTGTGACCCGTTTTTGTTGGTTATGTTGTCATAGTTGTGCCTAGGGGGGCATATGGCATATGTTTTCTCTCTCTCTCTCTCTCTCTCTCTCTCTCTCTCTCTCTCTCTCTCTCTCTCTCTCTCTCTCTCTCTCTCTCTCTCTCTCTCTCTCTCTCTCTCTCTCTCTCTCTCTCTCTCTCTCTCTCTCTCTCTCTCTCTCTCTCTCTCTCTCTCTCTCTCTCTCTCTCTCTCTCTCTCTCTCTCTCTCTCTCTCTCTCTCTCTCTCTCTCTCTCTCTCTCTCAGGGCTTTATTGGCATGGGAAACATGTTTACATTGCCAAAGCAAGTGAAATAGATAATAAACAATCAGAAGTGAACAGTAAACATTACACTCACAACAGTTTCAAAGGAATAAAGACATTTCAAATGTCAATGTCTACTCTCTCTCACTCTCTCTCTCTCTCTCTTTCTCTCTTTCTCTCTCTCTCTCTCAGGGCTTTATTGGCATGAGAAACATGTTTACATTGCCAAAGCAAGTGAAATAGATAATAAACAATCAGAAGTGAACAGTAAACATTACACTCACAACAGTTTCAAAGGAATAAAGACATTTCAAATGTCAATGTCTACTCTCTCTCTCTCTCTCTACTCTCTCTTCTCTTTCTCTACTCTCTCTTCTCTCTCTATACTCTATCTCTCTTCTCTCTCTCTACTCTCTCTCTCTCAATACTATCTCAATATTATCTCTTCTCTCTCTTTACTCTCTCTACTTTCTCTCTCTCTCTCTCTCTCTCTCTCTCTCTCTCTCTCTCTCTCTCTCTCTCTCTCTCTCTATCTCTCTCTCTCTCTCTCTCAGTGCATGCTGGGTGTTTTTTGGAGTTTGAGTGTTTGGTGTGGAGGGCTCTATCCTAACTAACTTTCTTGATTCTTTTCTTTACATGTTATTTTCTATGGTGGAAGGTTAATGCAATATTAGTTTTAGTGGTATCCACAGTTTTTTCAAAGTTAGGGTGGAAGAGGACAGAGCTGGGGTTTGGAAGGTGTGGTGTGCGCGATGGCTTCTCAGCCTAGCGCGGAGGAGATGCTGTCGATACGGCATGGATTCAGGTGTGTTCCTGAGAACGGAGTTAAGGTGGAGGAGGTTCTGCTCCCGGTCGGTGAACAGGTAGGAGCTAAATTTATACATTCGGGTTCTAGAATGAACAAAGCGGTGGTTGTGTTCATGAAAAGAGCTAATTTGGTTGGTAGGCTAATTGCTAGCGAAATATTTGTAAGGGATGTGTTGGTGTCAATTTCACCTCTATCTACCCCTTCAACGAGAGTGGTAGTGGCAAATTTGCCTCAGTTTATTATGGATGATCAAATCAGGAAAGAGCTGAGTCTTTTTGGTAAGTTTGCTAGCGGTTTCCGTGTACTGTCAGCAGGCTTTCAGTCAGATGCCGTTAAGCACGTTGTTTCGTTCAGGAGGCAAGTGTTTATGTTTCTGAACAACAATGAGCAACAGCTAAATGTGCATTTTAAAGTCAGGCATGGGGAGGGGCTCTATGCAGGGTTTGCCAGCACAGATAGTCTACGTTGTTTTGTGTGTGGGGATTTGGGGCACAAGAGCTTTGCGTGCCCACATAAAGGCTGTAGACAAGGTGAGGGTACAAGCGCCAGTGGGGGAAATTGAGGTCAAAGTGCAGGGGGTAAGGAGATGCAGACAGCAGAGGCTGGGCCTAGTCAGTCTAGAGATGGTGGGGTAGCTGAAGCTGGGTTTAGTCAGGCTAGAGATGGTGGGGTAGTGGAGGCTGGGTCTAGTCAGGCTAGAGATGGTGGGGAAGCGGAGGCTGGGTCTAGTCAGGCTAGAGATGGTGGGGTAGCTGAGGCTGGGCCTAGTTATGCTATGGAGGGTGGTGTAGAGGATGCTGGGTCTAGGCAGGCTATGGATGGTGGTATAGCAGAGGCTGAGTCTAGTCAGGCTATGGATGGTGGGATAGCTGAGGCTGGGCCTAGTTATGCTATGGAGGGTGGTGTAGATGCTGCTGGGCCTAGTCATGCTATGGAGGGTGGTGTAGATGATACTGGGTCTAGTCAGGTTATTCTAGTGGATGAAGATAGTATAGTGGGGAAGTGTAAGAGATTAGGGGGGGAGGAGGAGGGTGTCAAGCGGAAAAGGAAAAAGGGTGTGGACAAAGGCACCATGGAAATGTTGCCTGTTGCTGTGGGTGAGGCCCTAACCAGAGAGAAAGGGCAGGAGGTCAGGGTGGGAGATAGAGATGAGGAGGAAAGTGAGTCTGAGGAAGAGGATGAGGAGTTATTTTTTTCAGACTCCTCTTCAATTGGCCCGGAGCTGACAGCCAGTCAAGCTGAGGGGTCTAAGTACACGTTGAGAGAATTGACAAGGTTCCTGAATGAGACTAATGGGAAAAAAGTTAATCTTGAGGCTTTTTTTTCTGATCCTAGAAAGTTTGTAAGATCAGTACAACATGCTATGAGAAATGAGGGGCATGGTGTCCTCTCACCCAAGAAACGGTTTAGGTTGAGGAAGTGGGTCACAACAGTGCGTAAAGGTTTACCTTCAGACACTGTTTAAATGTTTAATTTCTTTCTGACACTGGGGCTTTTTGAGCTTTGCTATTGGTTTATTTCTCTGCTGGCTTTTCTCCGACTTCTTATGGAGACTCTTCGGGTAGGCTCACTCAATATAAATGGTGCCAGAGATGCAGGAAAGAGGAGTGTGTTGGGTGAATATGTAAAACAAAAAAAAGTACAGGTGTTGTTTCTGCAGGAGACGCATAGTGATGTGGTGAATGAAGTAGATTGGGGGCTCTGGTGGAAAGGGGCAAGTGTGTTGAGCCATGGGACAAATCTTAGTGCAGGGGTGGCAGTCCTTTTTGCACTGGGTCTGTCTGTAAAAATATGCTCTTCAAACGAGGTGTGTAAGGGTAGGCTGCTTGTTGTTAAAGCAGAAATTAACAACATGGGTTTTGTCTTTATAAATGTGTATGCGCCTAACACAGGGAGAGAAAGAGGGGTTCTATTTGGGAGTCTTAGACAGGAACTCTCACAGGTAGCGCCTGAGGAGACGCTGGTGGTCGGAGGGGACTGGAACTGTACAATGGATATTACAAAAGACAGAAATGGGGAAGAGCCTCATTCAGTGTCAGTGGGAGTGTTGAGGGACATCATTAACTTCTTGCCACTAGGGGAGTGCCATTTCGACATAGCACAAATTCGTATCCAAATTAAACTGCCTCGTACTCAATTCTTGCTCGTACAATAGGCATATTATTATTACTGTTGGATAGAAAACACTCTCTAGTTTCTAAAACCGTTTGAATTATGTCTGTAAGTGAAACAGAACTAGACTTAGAGCAATTCTCCTATGAGGATTTGAAAATGGTGAAATCTGCTTGCTGTTCCCAGACCTGTGGATAACCCTGACTGTCTTCTATTGGTTGAGATGCACTGCATACGCCTTCCCCTGGTTGTTAGCGAATAGGGAGTCTTGAAATGGCGTCTCTACGTAGTTCCCAAAGTCTATAAATTGATTGGGAACGAGGTGGCTGATTCTTTTCACCTTCCCTCGGGCGCACTGAGGAGCTGGGGACGTTCTTTTGGAACCATCGGTTATACATCTCAGACATTTCCGGCTGTGTTTTTATTCGATATAGGTGTTGAAGACATCGTAATGTTGTTATTTTGAACCGAATTATATCAGTTTATGTCAGTATATTGCGATTTTCGGGTATTTATTTTCTTGGCGCTGTAGAAAGTTGGGTAGCTCTCTCTCTCAAGCTAATGTTTACTGCTAATTGCAAAGTGGAAGACGACATAATAGCAACGATTCTTTTGGACAAATGACGCCTTTCCCAAGATTCTGATGGAAGCCCGGCAAATAGTAAGCAATTTTTAATGTATTCATTTGTATTTATGTTGACAAATGGCAAATAATTATTCCGCCATGTTTTTCGGTGCATCTCGCTTTAGCGCACGCTGTATGCTTGAAGTAACGTTAATTTTAAAATTGTAACCCAGCGATTGCATTAAGAACTAATTTGTCTTTCAATTGCTGTCCAACCTGTATTTTTTTAGTCAAGTTTATTATTAGTTATGGATTAGATTAGGTTCCTGTCCAAGATGGTGCCCGACAGATTGCTTGAAGTTTTGGCCACTAATCACGTTGTATAACCACGAATTGTGCCGCTAAATATGCACATTTTCGAACAAACTCTATATGCATTGTGTAATATGATGTTACAGGACTGTCATCTGAAAAATTCTGAGAAGGTTAGTGAAAAAATTAATATATTTTGGGGGTTATTACGTTATCGCTATTTTTGCCTTGAATCAATGCTGCTGTGTGGTTGGCTATTGTGGTTAGCTAAAATAATGCTATATTGTGTTTTCGCTGTAAAACACTAAGAAAATCTGAAATATTGGCTAGATTCATAAGATCTGTGTCTTTCATCTGCTGTACGCTGTGTATTTTTAAGAAATGTTTTATGATGAGTAATTAGCTAATACACGATGGTCTCTGTAGTTATTCTAGTCGCTTTTGTGAGAGTTGTGATGGTGGCTGCAATGGTAAACTATGATTTATACCTGAAATATGCACATTTTTCTAACAAAACATATGCTATACAATAAATATGTTATCAGACTGTCATCTGATGAGGTTATTTCTTGGTTAGTGGCTATTTATATCTTTATTTGGTCGAATTTGTGATAGCTACTGATGCAGTAAGAAAATGGTGGAGTAAAAAAAGTGTTGTCTTTTGCTAACGTGGTTAGCTAATAGATTTACATATTGTGTCTTCCCTGTAAAACATTTTAAAAATCAGAAATGATGTCTGGATTCACAAGATGTGTATCTTTCATTTGGTGTCTTGGACTTGTGATTTCATGAACATTTTATTATATGATATCCCTGTGGCTTTAGGCTAGGCTATGCTAGTCAGCTTTTGTGATGGGGGTGCTCCCGGATCTGGGTTTGTGAGGCGTTAGAGGTTAATCAGTTTGACCTGGTGGATGTTTGGAGAACTAAACATCCAAACACAAGACAGTATACATGGGTGAAGGTTTTTGGGACTAGGGTGAGTGCAGCTCGACTTGATCGTTTTTACATGTCTAGGAATCGGAGCAATAGGCTGCTGGGCGCTACCATTCTCCCGGTGGGGTTTTCGAATCATCACATAACCATGGCTCGGCTGTCTATTTCACCAGGGCCCCGGCAGGCATCTTATTGGAAGTTCAATGTAAAGTTCTTACAAGATGCCACTTTTTGCTCAGGTTTCCAGACTTTTTGGGAAAGATGGGGGCAGCGAAGAGAGGAGTATGAGTCTCTGAGTCAATGGTGGGATGTGGGGAAAGTGCAAATTCGGCTTTTCTGTCAACAGTACACAGCTCTCTCATCCTCAGAGGCTAGGAGAGTATTGGGGGAACTAGAGAGGTGTATTAGTGAGATGGAGGTAGAGATGGTGGGGCAAGGCAATGTAGGCCTCCAGGCTAATTTAGCCGAATTACGTAGGTACCTGGGCAGTTTTTTCCAGGTTAAAGCAAAGGGAGCACTTGTAAGAGCTAGGTTCTCCATGCTCAAGGAGATGGATGCTCCCAGCTCCTTCTTCTTTGGTTTGGAAAGACAGAGCAGTGAAGCCAAGGGTATGCATTGTCTACGGCTGTCTGATGGGCGGGTGACCTCTGTGGTGGGGGAGATGCGGGAGCGGACTGTGGAGTTTTATACTGAATTGTATAGGGCAGAAGTGTGTGATCCTATGTGTGCTCAGGTCTTGTTCGCAGGACTCCCTAAGCTCTCTCGGGCACAGAGGGATGAAATGGACACTCCTCTGTTGTCACATGAACTGGCAGAGGCCGTAACCCAGATGTCCCCCGGTCGTGCACCGGGGGTCGATGGACTCCCAGTGGAGTTTTACAAAAAGTTCTGGGGAACAATTGGACAGGACTTCTTTTGCGTGTTGCGTGAATGCGTCAGGTTAGGAGAGTTGCCGATGAGCTGCCGTCGGGCGGCTCTTACTCTCCTGCCCAAAAAAGGGGACTTGTGTGAACTTAAGAACTGGAGGCCTGTGGCATTACTCTGTGCGGACTACAAGATATGTGCCAAGGTCCTCACTAACAGACTGACTTCTTGCCACTATAGGGGGTGCTGTTTCGCATTAGCATAATTTGCTCAACAGATTAAACGGCTTCCTACTCAATTCTTGCTCGTACAATATGCATATTATTATTATTATTGGATAGAAAACACTCTCTAGTTTCTATAGCCGTTGGAATTTTGTCTCTGAGTGAAACAGAACTCAATCTACAGCACTTTTCATGATAGGGAGTCAGATTTCAGACATCTTGGCCCCTGATCTGGAGTCAGTTTAAAGGTCCCTGTAAATGCTATGGAGAAACAGACACTTCTTACGTCTTCCCCTGGATGTCAGTACGTGATGACGCTTTGAATGGAGTCGATTGCGCAATCAGGGGCTGTATAAAACAGCAAATACCGGAAGTAGCTTCCCTTTGCTGCCTGCGCCTGGCGCACGAAGGACGTCGGACTCGCCTCCTTCCAAGCTTTTGTTTAGCCAGTAATATTTCTCTGGTCATGTTTTTACTCGTTAGAGGTGTTAAAAACATCATAAGGTAGTTAATTTAAACCGTTTTATAGCAATTTATATCCGTTTAGTGCGATTTTGAGGCATTTATTTCTGAGACACTTTGAACCGCTGGGCACGTTTCCAGTTCATGCCGAACGTTAGTGGGCATTTCCACATGGCAAGAGGACAGCTTTCGACCAAAAGACGATTAGACCCAAGAAAGGATTCTTTGCCCAAGATTCTGATGGAAGAACAGCTCACAGTAAGAACAATTTATGATGATAAATCGTGTTTCTGTCGAAAAATGTTAAACGCTTATGCCGCCATTTTGTTTTGTATAGCTTCGCTTGGCGCAACCTGTATTGAAAAGTAAGGATAATTTAAAAAATGTAAATCAGCGATTGCATTAAGAACTAATTTGTCTTTCGATTCCTGTCAACCCTGTATTTTTTAGTCAAGTATATGATTAGCTTTTGATTAAACTAGATCACTCAAAGATGGCGACCGACATTTCCAGGCTTGTTTTGCTACTATTTTCATTGTATAACCACGTTTTTTTATGGCTAAATATGCACATTTTCGAACAAACTCTATATGTATGTTGTAATATGATGTTACAGGAGTGTCATCGGAAGAATTCTGAGAAGGTTAGTGAAAAAATTAATATATTTTGGCGATGATAACGATATCGCTCTCTTTGGCTTGAATTCATGCTGGGGTAACGTTTGCATATGTGGTATGCTAATATAACGATTTATTGTGTTTTCGCCGTAAAACACTTAGAAAATCTGAAATGTTGTCTGAATTCACAAGATCTGTGTCTTTCCATTGCTATGTGCTGTGTATTTTTAAGAAATGTTTTATGATGAGTAAATTGGTAATACAAGTTGCTCTCTGTAGTAATTCTAGTCGCTTTGGTGAGATTTGTGATGGTGGCTGCAATGGCAAACTATGATTTATACCTGAAATATGCACATTTTTCTAACAAAACCTATCCTATACCATAAATATGTTATCAGACTGTCATCTGATGAGGTTTTTTCTTGGTTAGTGGCTATCAATATCTTAGTTTAGCCGAATTGGTGATAGCTACTGGTGGAGAGAAAAAATGGTGGACAAAGAAAAATGGTGTCTTTTGCTAACGTGTTTAGCTAATAGATTTACATATTGTGTCTTCCCTGTAAAACATTTTAAAAATCTGAAATGGTGGCTTTATTCACAAGATCTGTATCTTTCATTAGGTGTCTTGGACTTGTGATTTAATGATATTTAGATGCTACTATTTAATTGTGACGCTATGCTAGCGATGCTAATCAGTGTGGGGGGGGGGGGGTGGGGGGTGATCCCGGATCCGGGGTTGAGGCTCGTTAGAGGTTAAGAACTGGAGGCCTGTGGCATTACTCTGTGCGGACTACAAGATATGTGCCAAGGTCCTCACTAACAGACTGAAGTCCCATCTGGACTTGATAGTACACAAGGACCAAACATATTGTGTACCGGGACAACTTGTTCTTAATTAGGAACATGTTGGACTTGTCGAGAGGTTCTAATGTGAACTTTAGACTGGTCTCTTTAGATCAAGAGAAGGCTTTTGATAGAGTGGATCATGAGTATCTGTTTAATGTGATGTCTGTGTTTGGGTTTGGGAAGAGTTTTGTGACCTGTGTGAAGTTGTTGTGTGCTGGGGCGTCATGTATGGTCAAGGTGGGAGGGGGGCTCAGTAGGCCAGTCTGGGTGAGACGGGGCATTAGACAAGGATGCCCTCTATCTGGGCAGCTATACACACTAGCCATTGAGCCTTTTTTAGGACTGCTACGCAGGAGACTGCAGGGAGTGTGCTGGACAGGCATGGATGTGGTGACAGGAATAGCAGTGTCAGCATATGCAGATGATGTATCTGTGATGGTCAGGGATGGTCAAGATATGCAGGCACTAGAGATCAGTCTGAAGGTGTACGAGGGAGCTTCATCAGCCAAGGTAAACTGGGGCAAGAGCAAAGTTCTGTTATGTGGGGAATGGGGGGATAGGGCTCCTCTGCTTCCAGGGGGTTTGCAGTGGGGTTGTGAAGGGCTTAAAGGGTTGGGGCTCGGAGAGGTGGGTTAGGAAGAACTGGGAGGGGTTGTCACAGGCAGTGGTGTCAAGACTGGCCAGGTGGAGGTGGCTCCTGTCCCAAGTGTCATATAGAGGGAGGGTGCTGATAATTAACAACCTGGTGGCATCTTCCCTATGGCATAAACTGGCTGTCCTCAACCCCCCCGCCGGTCTGCTCGCAGACCTGCAACGCAAGCTGATGGACTTCTTTTGGTCGGGCCATCACTGGCTGAAGGCGGCAGTGTTGTGCATGACCGTCCACGAAGGAGGACAGGGCCTGGTGGAACTGGAGAGCAGGATGGCTGCTTTCCGGCTAAAGGCGGTGCAGAGACTGCTGTACCATACTGATGTTGACTGGAGGGAACCAGCATGCGCGCTGCTGAGGAGAGCTGGCGGATTAGGGTTGGACCTGCAGCTGTTCCTCATGAAGCTGGAGAGGCTGAGTACAGCAGGTCTCTCAGATGTTTACTCTGCAATGCTGAGGGCCTGGCAGCTGCTAAGGCCCACACGAGAAGGGGGTGTGGAGCCTGGGCCGTGGGTGTGGGAGGAGCCTATCTTCCACAACACAGCCATCCCTTTGAGATCGGTTCAGTCGGCCACCCTGCAGAGGCAACTGATGGCAGGGGGTTTACAAAGGCTGGGTGACCTGAGACTGCTGGGAGAGGAGGGGTGGGAAACCCCGGAGGCCTTGGCGCAACAAACAGGAATAACGTCTCTTAGGCTGCTGGAGAGATTCCTGGAGGAGGTCCAGGAGGCACTGTCTGGGCCGGTAAGGGGGGGTGTTTGATCGGCCAAAGGGGGAGGGGCCACCAATGTTTCCGCCACTGCAGGTGACGGCAGAGACTGGAGACTAGCAAGGGGGTCTGGAGGACTTTTAACACTCCGAGCCCGGGGGAGTTTGAAGGTGTGGGAGGTAAAGCCCTCTACAATTCAATTCCGCTGAAATACAGAGCGCAAAATATTACAAAAAATATTTATAATCATGCAATCACAATTGAAATATACTAAAACACAGTTTAGCTTGTTGTTAATCCACCTATCGTGTCAGATTTTGAAAATATGCTTTACAGAGAAAGAAATCCAAGCTTTTGTGAGTGTATCAATCAATGCTAGAACAGCTAGCCCCAAATTAGCATGGTCACGAAAGTCAGAAAAGCAATAAAATTAATTGCTTACCTTTGATAATCTTCGGATGTTTGCACTCACGAGACTCCCAGTTACACAATAAATGTCCTTTTTGTTCGATAAATATGACTTTTATAACAAAAAAACGCCATTTGGGTTGCGCTTTATGTTCAGAAAACTACAGCCTCGTTTCGGTGCTGAAAGGCAGAAGAAAATTCCCAAACGTATCAGATTCAAAAATATTACTAAAAATATTTATACTCATGCAATCACAAGTGAAATATACCAAAACACAGTTTAGCTTGTTGTTAATCCACCTATCGTGTCAGATTTTGAAAATATGCTTTGCAACGAAAGCAATCTAAGCTTTTGTGAGTGTATCAATCAATGCTAGAACAGTTAGCCTTATATTAGCTTGGTTAGCTTGGTCACGAAAGTCAGAAAAGCAATAAAATTAATCGCTTACCTTTGATAATCTTCGGATGTTTGCACTCACGAGACTCCCAGTTACACAACAAATGTTCTTTTTGTTTGATAAATATTACTTTTATAACAAAAAAACGCCATTTGGGTTGCGTTCAGAAAACCCAAGTCTCGTTGGTTCAGAAAACCAAAGCCTCGTTCCGTTCGACGAAAATTCCAAAAAGTATCCGTAATGGTCGTAGAAACATGTCAAATGTTTTTTATGATCAATCCTCAGGTTGTTTTTAACCTGTTTGGCGTGCAAGCCCGACGTCGGTACACTTATGACAACAGCCAGCTCAAAGTGCAGGGCGCGAAATTCAAAATATATATTTTTTAAATATTTAACTTTCACACATTAACAAGTCCAAGACACCAGATGAAAGGTACACATCTTGTGAATCAAGCCAACGTGTCCGATTTTTAAAATGTTTTACAGGGAAGACACAATATGTAAATCTATTAGCTAACCACGTTAGCAAAAGACACCACTATTTTTACTCCATCAGTTTTTTACTACATCAGTAGCTATCACAAATTCGACCAAATAAAGATATAAATAGCCACTAACCAAGAAACAACTTCATCAGATGACAGTCTGATAACATATTTATTGTATAGCATATGTTTTGTTAGAAAAATGTGCATATTTCAGGTATAAATCATAGTTTATATTGCAGCTACAGTCAGAAATTGCACCGAAAGCAGACAGAAAAATTACAGACACCAACGCCAAATAACTAAATACTCATCATAAAACATTTCTGAAAAATACATAGTGTACAGCAATTGAAAGACAGGCATCTTGTGATTCCAGACAATATTTCCGATTTATCAAGTGTTTTACAGCGAAAACACAATATAGTGTTATATTAGCTTAGCACAATAGCAAACATAACAACAGCATTGATTCAAGGCAAAAATAGCTATAACGTATAAACCACCAAAATATATTAATTGTTTCACTAACCTTCTCAGAATTCTTCAGATGACAGTCCTGTAACATCATATTACACAATGCATATAGAGTTTGTTCGAAAATGTGCATATTTAGCGGCACAAATCGTGCTTAGACAATGAGAATAGTGTCCATAACGTCAAGCAATCTGTCCGGCGCCATCTTGTAAAGGCACCTTTTCTTATCGAATACTATTCATAAACTTGACTAAAAAAATACAGGTTGGACAGCAATTGAAAGACAAATTAGTTCTTAATGCAATCGCTGAATTACATTTTTTAAATTAACCTTACTGCGTAATACAGGCTGCGATAACGCAAGGCTACACTGCAGGAAATGGCGTCTTATGCATTTGACATTTTTCAACAGAACAAGGAATTATCAGCATAAATAGTTCTTACTTTTAGATGAACTCCCATCAGAATCTTGGGAAATGTGTCCTTTGTCCAAAAGAATCGTTGCTAGGTTGGAGAACGTCGTCTTCAACGTTGCAATTAGCAATAAACAATAGCCATGTGGGCCAGAGATACCCAACTTCCTAAAACGTCACGAAAATAAATACCCGAAAATCGCAATATACTGACATAAACTGATATAATTCGGTTTAAAATAACAACATTACGATGTCTTCAACACCTATATCGAATAAAAACAGAGCTGGATATATCTAGGAGCTAATACGGGAGCTTCTAAAATGACATGCCAAGACCCTTCCTGCGTCAGAGCGAAGAGTGGAAAGATGGGACACTTCGGTTCCAAGCAATTTATAACCTTTGGGACCTACGTAGAAACTCCATTTCAACTCTCCCTATTCGCTGACACCCAGTGGAAGGCGTATGCAGTGCATCTCAACCAATAGAGGACAGGCAAATTAATACACAGCCAGAAGAAGGTCTCAGAACAGCCAGCAAAATTCTGCATTCTGACATACACATAGGAAAATTGCTCTAAGTCCAGTTCTGTTTCACCCACAGATATAATTCAAACGGTTTCAGAAACTAGAGAGTGTTTTCTATCCAATAGTAATAATAATATGCATATTGTACGAGCAAGAATTGAGTACGAGGCCTTTTTGAAATGGGCACCTTTTATCTGGCTACTCAATACTGCCCCTTGAGCCCAAAGAGGTTAACAAACATAATCGATAATATTTCAACCGGACCATAACCTATTCAATAAGAGAGAAAAAGAAAATGGAGAGCTACCCTCTCGCGCGCAGGAACTATTCAGAGGACACCTGACTACTTTTGAAAAATCTCGCTCATTTTTCAAAATAAAATCCTGAAACTATGTCTAAAGCCTGGTCACAGCCTGAGGAAGCCATTGGAAAAGGAATCTGGTTGATGCCCCTTTAAATGGAAGAAAGACGGGCCAGGAAACACAGATAAAAAAATAAAAAAATCACTTCCGGGTTAGATTTTCTCAGGTTTTCGCCTGCAGAATCAGTTTTGTTATACTTACAGACAATATTTTCACAGTTTTGGAAACTTTGGAGTGTTTTCTATTCTAATCTGTAAATTATATGCATATTCTACAATCTGGACCTGAGAAATAGTCCGTTTACCTTGGGAACGTTATTTTTTTTTAATTAAAAAATCTGACTTTTAGCGTCAAGAGGTTAATGTCTCTGTTGGAATGTCTGTGTGAGAGGTTGGGGGTGGTTTTTGCTGTTGGGATGTTTATAATGGGATACAGGTATTCAAGTAAGGAGAAAGCCAAATGTGTTTTGTTGAATTATCTGTTTGCTCAGGCAAAGTTAACTATTTGGCTAACGAGGAGGAACAGGGTCAACGGTTGTTTAATGGGATGGTCTCTGCGCGCCTTAGGGTTGAGTTTCTATAAAATGATAAAATGTGTGGAGATGTTTGAGGAGATATGGTGTGTTGGGGGGGCTGTCTGTATAGCTGGGGAAGATGTTTTGGATATACGGTTGTAGGAGAGGGTATTGTTTTGGGTATTGTGATGGTGGTTTGTATCATGTGGTAGATGGAAAGGTGAGTATGGTACATGTATGTAGTACAGGATATATTTCGTTTTTTTATTTTTAAGGGGGGGGGGGGTGAGTTTTAAATGAAATGAGAATGTTTCAGTAAAGAAAGACTGAAAGTCAAAAAAGTTTCTCTCTCTCAGGGCTTTATTGGCATGGGAAACATGTTTACATTGCCAAAGCAAGTGAAATAGATAATAAACAATCAGAAATTAACAGTAAACATTACACTGACAACAGTTTCAAAGGAATAAAGACATTTCAAGTGTCAATGTCTACTCTCTCTCTCTCTCTACTCTCTCTCTCTCTCTACTCTCTCTCTCTCTCTCTCTCTCAGGGCTTTATTGGCATTGGAAACATGTTTACATTGCCAAAGCAAGTGAAATAGATAATAAACAATCAGAAGTGAACAGTAAACATTACACTGACAACAGTTTCAAAGGAATAAAGACATTTCAAATGTCAATGTCTACTTTCTCTCTCTCGCTACCCTACCTCTCTCTACCCTCTCTTTCTCTCTCTCTCTCTCTACCCTCTCTTTCTCTCTCTCTCTCTCTACCCTCTCTTTCTCTCTCTCTCTCTCTCTCTCGCTACCCTCTCTCTCTCTCTCTCTCGCTCTCGTTCTATCTCTCGTTATCTCTCTCTCTCACTCTCTCTCACTCTCTTTCTCTCTCTCTCAGGGCTTTATTGGCATGGGAAACATGTTTACATTGCCAAAGCAAGTGAAATAGATAATGAACAATCAGAAGTGAACAGTAAACATTACACTCACAGCAGTTTCAAAGGAATAAAGACATTTCAAATGTCAATGTCTACTCTCTTCTCTCTCTATACTCTCTCTCTATACTCTCGATACTATCTATTCTCTCTTTCTCTCTCTCTTTTAGGGCTTTATTGGCATGGGAAACATGTTTACCTTGCCAAAGCAAGTGAAATAGATAATAAACAATCAGAAGTGAACAGTAAACATTGCACTCACAACAGTTTGAAAGGAATAAAGACATTTCAAATGTAAAAGTTCAATGTCTACTCTCTCTCTCTCTCTACTCTCTCTTCTCTCTCTCTACTCTCTCTTCTCTGTTCTATCTCTCTCGTCTCTCTCTCTCTCTCTCTCTCAGGGCTTTATTGGCATGAGAAACATGTTTACATTGCCAAAGCAAGTTAAATAGATAATAAACAATCAGAAGTGAACAGTAAACATTACACTCACAACAGTTTCAAAGGAATAAAGACATTTCAAATATCAATGTCTACTCTCTCTCTCTTCTCTCTTCTCTTTCTACTCTCTCTTCTCTCTCTATACTCTCTCTCTCTCTTCTCTCTCTCTCTCTTCTCTCTCTCAAAACTATCTCAATACTATCTCTTCTCTCTCTCTCTCTCTCTCAATTCAATTCAATTCAATTGACTTTATTGACATGGCAAGTTCATTATTATTTACATTGTCAAAGTACACTGCTCCAAAAATAAAGGGAACACTAAAATAACACATCCTAGATCTGAATGAATGAAATATTCTTATTAAATACTTTTTTCTTTACATAGTTGAATGTGCTGACAACAAAATCACACAAATTATCAATGGAAATCAAATTTATCAACCCATGGAGGTCTGGATTTGGAGTCACACTCAAAATTAAAGTGGAAAACCACACTACAGGCTGATCCAACTTTGATGTAATGTCCTTAAAACAAGTCAAAATGAGGCTCAGTAGTGTGTGTGGCCTCCACGTGCCTGTATGACCTCCCTACAACGCCTGGGCATGCTCCTGATGAGGTGGCGGATGGTCTCCTGAGGGATCTCCTCCCAGACCTGGACTAAAGCATCCGCCAACTCCTGGACAGTCTGTGGTGCAACGTGGCGTTGGTGGATGGAGCGAGACATGATGTCCCAGATGTGCTCAATTGGATTCAGGTCTGGGGAACGGGCGGGCCAGTCCATAGCATCAATGCCTTCCTCTTGCAGGAACTGCTGGCACACTCCAGCCACATGAGGTCTAGCATTGTCTTGCATTAGGAGGAACCCAGGGCCAACCGCACCAGCATATGGTCTCACAAGAGGTCTGAGGATCTCATCTCGGTACCTAATGGCAGTCAGGCTACCTCTGGCGAGCACATGGAGGGCTTTGCGGCCCCCCAAAGAAATGCCACCCCACACCATGACTGATTTCTGTAACTCCAAGTCAAACCGGTCATGCTGGAGGATGTTGCAGGCAGCAGAACGTTCTCCACGGCGTCTCCAGACTCTGTCACGTCTGTCACATGTGCTCAGTGTGAACCTGCTTTCATCTGTGAAGAGCACAGGGCGCCAGTGGCGAATTTGCCAATCTTGGTGTTCTCTGGAAAATGCCAAATGTCCTGCACGGTGTTGGGCTGTAAGCACAACCCCCACCTGTGGACGTCGGGCCCTCATACCACCCTTATGGAGTCTGTTTCTGACCGTTTGAGCAGACACATGCACATTTGTGGCCTGCTGGAGGTCATTTTGCAGGGCTCTGGCAGTGCTCCTCCTTGCACAAAGGCGGAGGTAGCGGTCCTGCTGCTGGGTTGTTGCCCTCCTACGGCCTCCTCCACGTCTCCTGATGTACTGGCCTGTCTCCTGGTAGCGCCTCCATGCTCTGGACACTACGCTGACAGACACAGCAAACCTTCTTGCCACAGCTCGCATTGATGTGCCATCCTGGATGAGCTGCACTACCTGAGCCACTTGTGTGGGTTGTAGACTCAGTCTCATGCTACCACTAGAGTGAAAGCACCGCCAGCATTCAAAAGTGACCAAAACATCAGCCAGGAAGCATAGGAACTGAGAAGTGGTCTGTGGTCACCACCTGCAGAACCACTCCTTTATTGGGGGTGTCTTGCTAATTGCCTATAATTTCCACCTTTTGTCTGTTCCATTTGCACAACAGCATGTGAAATTTATTGTCAATCAGTGTTGCTTCCTAAGTGGACAGTTTGATTTCACAGAAGTGTGATTGACTTGGAGTTACATTGTGTTGTTTAAGTGTTCCCTTTATTTTTTTGAGCAGTGTATTTCTCAATGACTTTCTTAGATTTTTGAAATCATTATCAAACCATTTTTCATTATCTGTTATTTTTGGTTTGCTCTTATGCTTCTTTAAATTAGCCAAGGAGGCTAATTTGTCAAATATAAAGTTTATGTTCCTAACGGCCAAATTTACACCTTCATTGCTGAAGGAGAATTTTAAGGCTAAAAAGTTGTCCAGGAGAGATTGTATTTTTTGGCTACTAATTGCTTTTTGGTAGATGTCTGTACTGTTTGCACTCCATCTATAAGCCTCTCTCTCTCTCAACCCTCTCTCTCTCTACCCCCTCTTTCAAAAGCCACCTCCAACTTCATTTTAGAGAATTTGTCCATCGAACTGGCCTCACAACCCCAGACCATGTGTAACCATACCAGCCCAGGACTTCCACATCCAGCCTCTTCACCTGCGGGAACTTCTAAGACCAGCCACCAGGACAACTGATGAAACTGAAGAATTTCTGCACAAACGGTCAGAAACAATCGCAGGGAATTTCATCTGGGTGCTCGTCGTTCTCACCAGGGTCTTGACCAGACTGCAGCTCAGTTTCGTAACTGACTTCAGTGGGCAAATGCTCACTGTCAATGGCCACTAGCACGTTGGGAAAGTGTGCTCTTCATGGATGAATCCGTTTCAACACTACTGGGCAGATGGCGTTGTGCAGACGAGCAGTTTGCTCATGTCAACATTGTGGGGGTATGGTCAGGCAAAAGCTACGGACAACGTACACAATTGCATTATCAATGGCACTTTGAAAGCACAGAGATACCGTGACGAGATCCTGAGGCCCATATCTGTACACAATTCCTAGAAGCTGAAAATGTCCCAGATCTTCCATGGCCTGCATACTCAGATATGTCACCCATTGAGCATGTTTGGGATGCTCTGGATCTAAGTGTACAACAGAGCTTTCCAGTTTCCGCCAATATCCAGCAACTTCGCACAGCCATTGAAGAGGAGTGGGACAACATTCCACAGGCAACAGCCTGATCAACTCTATACGAAAGATGTCATGCTGCATGAGGCAAATACTGACTGGTTTTCTGATCCCCGCCCTTAACTTTATTATTTTAAGTTATGTGACCAACTGATGCATATTTGTATGCCCAGTCATGTGAACTCCATAGATTAGTGCAGAATTTACTTTAATTGACCAATTCCCATATGAAATAACTCTGAACAAATTTCTAAATGTTTACTGTGTAGTTTGTAGGCCAATTGAATCTTAAGGATTTTTATATTAATCTGTTAGCTATCATTTTATATTTTTGGGATAAACAGAGGAATCAAAGTCCCACGAAAAATCAGCAGATCATTTATTACTTACAGAAACATGTAACAAAACAAAGCAAAAGGAAAAAAAAGTAATTTATTTTCGTGTACATGGATTCGTTAATGTGCATAGTCACAAACCTTAAACTGCGAGTGAGAAGTCTGTTTGTGTGTGATTTTATGGGGTAGACAAGTCGTCTGAGACACTTCTAGCATTTGCTACCTTTGAAAACAGTAAACTGGTTTGATGAGACACAACTAACAAAATACAGACAAGCAAATTAACATTTGCCGTGCTTGTGACCTCTTCGTCTCTTCTTTCATTCCCTCTCTCTCCCTCTCTCTGTGTCGCTCAGAAGAACAGTCCTCTCATCCTCCGGCCGATGCCCTGTCGATCGTACAACACGTTGAACTTGTTGATGAACTGGTTCATGCTGTTGCAGGTCTTGGTGATGGTACCTAGGTAAGCCATGAGGCCCACGTCATTGCATTGCTGAGGACAGAAGGAAGGAGATGCATATGCTTTTACAGTACTGTGCCAATCCAACCCATCTAAGCTCTAATGATTAAACACAACTAAGGTGATAATCTAAAGACAAAAGCCTACACATGTTCACACCAAGAGCTGAGCTTTGCAAAGTGCCTAAGTGGGGACAACTTACATCGTAGAAGTCGGTCTTGAATTTGATGGTGCTGAGAACAGGCAGTCTATGGCACAAAGCATTGGCTTCTCGGAGGATCTCGTGGTTAAACGGCATCTCTCCTGGGTCGTAACAGATCAGAAGGGGAGAGTGCGTCACAAAAGAGAGCATAAGGGTAGAAATACACACACAAGACAGTTGTTCGGATATACAGTGCATTCAGAAAGTATTCAGAGCCCTTGATTTTTCCCACATTTTATTACATTATCCTTTTATTCTAATATGGATTAAATAAAACATTTATCAAGCTACACCCAATATCCCATAATAACAAAGCAAATTTGAAGAAAAATAATATATATATATAAATATAATCACATTTTCATAAGTATTCAGACCCTTTACTCTGTAATTTGTTGAAGCACCTTTGGCAGCGATTACAGCCTCGAGTCTTCTTTGGTATGACGCTACAAGCTTGGCACACCTGTATTTGAGGAGTTTCTCCCATTCCTGTCTGCAAATCATCTCAAGCTCTGTCAGGTTGGATGGTGAGCGTCGCTGTACAGCTATTTTCAGGTCTCTCCAGAGATGTTCGATCAGGTTTCAAGTCCGGGCTCTGGCTGGGCCACTCAAGGATATTCAGAGACTTGTCCCGAAGCCCCTCCTGTATTATCTTGGCTGTACCAACAGGACAATGATCCTAAGCGAAGTCCTGGGCGCTCTGGAGCAGGTTTTCATCAAGGATCTCTCTGTACTTTGGTCCGTTCATCTTTGCCTCGATCCTGACTAGTCTCCCAGTCCTTGCCGCTGAAAAACATCTCCACAGCATGATGCTGCCATCACCATGCTTCACCGTAGGGATGGTGCCAGGTTTCCTCCAGATGTGACGGTTGACATTCAAGCCAAAGAATAGAATCTTGGTTTCATCAGAGCAGAGAATCTTGTTTCACATTGTCTGAGAGTCTCCAGGTGCCTTTTGGTAAACTCCAAGCAGGCTGTCATGTGCCTTTTACTGAGGAGTGGCTTCTGTATGGCCACTACCATAAAGACCTGATTGGTAGAATACTGCAGAGATGGGAGAACCTTCCAGAAGGACAACCATCTCAACAGAGGAACTCTGGGGCTCTGTCAGAGTGACCATCGGGTTCTTGGTCACCTCCCTGACCAAGGCCCTTCTCCCCAGATTGCTCAGTTTGACCGGGCGGCCAGCTATAGGATGATTGTTGGTGGTTCCAAACTTCTTCCGTTTAAGAACGATGGAGGCCAGTGTTCTTGGGGACCTTCAATGCTGCTGACATTTTTTTGTACCGTTTCGTTTCCCCAGATCTGTGCCTCGACACAATCCTGTCTTATGTAAATAACATCTGTTTACTTTTTAATATATTTGCTAAAAATTCCAAACCTGTTTTCGCTTTGTCCTTATGGGGTATTCTGTGTAGATTGCTGAGGATGTTTTGTTAATTTAATCCATTTCAGAATAAGGCTGTAGCGTAACAAAACGTGGAAAAAGTCAAGGGATCTGAATAGTTTCCGAGGGCACTGTTGAGAAATCATATTGCGTTTTTAAAGAAAGGGCTGGAAATGACTAAGGTAATAAAAACATTCTTTCCAGACTCACTTGAACAGAGTCATATTCTTTCCAGACTCACTTGAACAGTCATATTCTTTCGGTCTTTCATCACACAGAGACACAGCGGTTCTCTCACCTGCTTCTACTGCTTTGACGTATTCCAGGATGACTTTCACCCTGCTGTGTAGCATCTTAATTGCACTGTGTTGGGCTATGAGGTGTTCTGCCACTGAACACAAGAGACACATAACAGGGAGAGTGTTTGAGAGTGCATTTGTAAACCTTTAGCTGTATCAGACGTACCGGGCAGATCAATTGCTGGGGAGGCGTTTTAAAATGGTGGGCCTTGTAAATGGGGGTATAGGCAGCCGTTACTAGGCAGCCGTTACTATAGTTACCCGTTGAATTCTCCCCTGTGCCAGTGGCTGTCATGCGAGCCACGTGGTCCACTCCGATTCGCTCCGCCTCTTCTGTGGCCAGAGTGTACCCCAGCTCAGCAAACAACATGGTCGCCTGGGATTGGGCGATACGGGACAGCCAAGTTTACAAATCAGCCACTCGTACTAATCACAGTGATGTGTGTGGTAGGAGAGCTTGAGTTACCTCTCCGTTGATGATGTCGATGACAGACTCGTACACATTGACAGGGAGCTGGGAGAGACAGGACATATGTTTGAATTACCATATGTACTGTATCATAGCCAAGTAACAGTCTTGCATAAAAGCAAGTAACTTTCATTTAAAGATGGAATCCGTATTAGGGGAAACCGTTCGACTGTCCGTCTCAGCAACTTTGTTATTTGTTTTGTGGACAGTGTTAAAAAAAATACAGTACATATTCTGCTGTTCTATCACGCATGCAATGCTTGTCCGAGGGGGAAAATAACAGCATTTGTTGTTTGGAGCAACTTTATTGTTTTTGTAATAACCCAAATGGAAAGTTTCACAATGAAGGATTCCACCTTTAAGAATGTTTTCTACATTAACTCATAAGAGTCTAAGCCAGTGGAGGTGGGGTTTCTAAGAAGCTACATGGAATTGTTTTAAGAAAATCATACCAAGGATCATTTTGCTATTTGATTTTGAATTAAGACCCCTTGAAGTATCAACATTTTGATGAAAATGTGTGTTTGGCCTTACTGCTGTTAGCCCATACAACCGCATTGAATAACATAACTACATGGAACAACCAATATTTTTTTTGGGGGGGGGGGCTAAAAGTTTGTTCTGAAGTGCCTATCCTATTTCTGAGAGATAATACTTGTATTTAACCCCTTATTGTCGTCACCAAACAGTCTCCATATACTTCCATAAATGTTTTCAACTGTTACCGGGGGACCTTTAGACGAGTCTTGTGAGGCCTGTGGGCGTACTAGATGGGTCATATTAGTGGGTAGCCCAAACTGTTGGAACGCTACAGACAGACGTTGGCAGATTGGCTGTACCGACTTCAGACGAGTCCCAAGACGCTTAATAAGGGTCATAGAGCAAAATGAAGAACATTGTGTTCCTGAGAGTCCTCTCTCCATAGAGGGGTCATAAAAGTTTATAGGCCAAACCGTTAGGACGCTACATACGATTTTGTGAGAAGACAGATTTTCGGGATGTCTCATTGTCTGAAACAGCGCTCTAGCTCTGTCACCTCATGTTACATAGGCGGATGCGGTGGATTGCAAAAAAACACTATGCGGTGGATTGCAAAAAAACACTATATCCAGTGGGTTTTGGGGGTGAAGAGTCAAGGGAGTGCAATTGAGATTCTCCCTTGGCCTCTATTGGTTGACCTAGCTAGCTATAGCTAGGCTACTCATGATGTATTGCTTGTATGTTTTTTTGCTTTTGAAGCGCTTTGAACAAAATGTGTTATGAAAAGCACTAAAGAAGATTAATTAATTATTATTATATAAACAATTCCAAATGAGAAACTCACATCTGTGTGTTTGGTCATTGGGTTGAGCTTGAGGAAGAGAGGACTCTCAATGATCTCACACACCTGAAGTGAAGAGAGAAGAAAAGCCAATAAGAAAACAGCATCCTGTGTTGGCCAAACAACCTCAACTGACATTTCAAATCACAACAATTCACTGACCAATTACAGGAAAAGTACATTTTACCATATGCCTCTAATTACTCCCCCATGGAACATGCCCCAACCTCATGGAACATGAAACGTAGTCCCCTTTGCTCTGCCTACCTGCTTGTGAATGTGGATGTCTGATTGGTCACAAGGACCGCCTGTGGTATACCAGCCCAGGAACTCCATGTCCTTGAAAACCTGTTTGACTGAGAGGCAGGTGTAGAGGTCAGGTGAAGAGGTCAGGTGAAGAGGTCAGGTGAAGAGGTCAGGTGAAGAGGTCAGGTGAAGAGGTCAGGTGAAGTGGTCAGGTGCCATATGAATCAAGCAGAACAGGAATACTGATCTAGGATCAGGTCCCCTACTAAAGTTAATCGTATTAATTGTGATTTAAAAAGGCAAAACCAATCGTAGACCAGAACTCCCAATGAGGTTTAGTTCCACCAAGGGCTTCAGGCACAAGCCTACTATGACATGTTGTGCTTCAGAGGTGGTGGGGAAACCATGACACAGCACAACATCATCACTTTTCATATTGCACTTTCATCACCATCAGTAATTAAGGGGAGTAAATGCCATCTGACCTGTAAGGTAGGTTAGTGAAATGAACACACACGGTGTATATATGATGAGACTCACATTGCTCCTCCTTGGTGTAGTAGTACTCCTTGTCAATGTGTGCTCGGTCATCTACCAATTGATGAAGCAGCTCAAAGGAGTTCATCACCTCGATGTTTCTACCCTCCTGCTTCCCGATCAGTGCGCCAATCACTGGGTGAAAAGGAAAGGATAAAATGCAACATGAAACAGCCGATTGGAAATCGATACACATATAGGCTATAGAAAAGCCCATTGAAACTGTCAATAACTGGAACCTCGGGCTGTGACGGACATGGAATTTTGGACGACAGTAATTGGCCAGAAAAATGACCGCAGTCTTTGACATAACTGTTCGAATAGGAACAGCTTTATGGACACATTTTCTCCTCTCCTCCTAACTGCATGTGCTGCCGTAGAAATAGAATGAATAGAACGGTCATCCCATTCAAGTCGATGCTGGCATAATGGGTGGACTGGCAGCCATTGTGAGTGTACCCATAGGAGCAAAGCAAGAACTAAAATATGTGCTGTGATTTGTTGATTCAACTCAACTGATAATACAAAAAAATACATTCCATTGCATGAGGCACCACGTGATCATTTGAATGAACATTCCACATTAACTGAAATCACCGCGTCACAATACCAGGCAGCCGTTGTGAGTATACCCATGAGTTTACCAGTCTAATTGGTTCCAAGCCCGTTCTAGTCATTCTATTTCTGTATGCTACATTGATGAGGGTATTGCATAAGCAACCAAAGCCTAGTTTGCTTGTTTCAGCAAATACGTTACATCACGTTATTAAGAGTCAAGAAACAGTCGAAACGCACAAATGCCTGGTTATCCCATCTTCAGTCATCTGTTCATTCTACATAAAAAAAGGGTATTTAGAGGTATTTTATTCCATAACCATCTTCAGCGATAACCCTCGGTTATATGGTAATTGTAATAGCACAACTGTAACCATACCCATGTAAGACGCCCTTCCCACTGTTGCATTTGTTCTCTTGCAGTTTCTTAACTGAACAAAAATATAAAATGCAAAATGTAGGGTCACATGACTCATGAGCTGAAATTAGATCTCAGAAATTTTCCATACGCAAAAAAATTCATTTTTCTCTCTTTTTGCAAACAATTGTTTCCATCCCTGTTAGTGAGCATTTCTCCTTCACCAACATAGTCCATCCATCTGACAGGTGTGGCATATCATGAAGCTGATTAAACTGCATGATCATTACACAGGTACACCTGGTGCTGGGGTCAATAAAAGGCCACTAAAATATACAGTTGCGTCACATCACAATGCAGCAGATGTCCCAAATTTTGAGGAAGCGTGCAATTGGCATGCTGACTGCAGGAATGTCCACCAGAGCAATTGCCAGAGAAGTTAATTTCTCTACCACAAGTTGTTCTAGAGAGTTTGGCAGTACGTCCAACCCGGCACCATACCACGTGTAACCGGGCCAGCCCAGGACCTCCACATCCGGATTCTTCACCGGCAGGATCGCCTGAGACCAGCCACCCGGACAGCTGAGGAAACTGTGGGTTTGCACAACCGAAGAATTTCTGCACAAACTGTCAAAAACCGTCTCCAGGAAACTAATCTGTGTGCTCGTCACTGGAGAAGTGTGCCAGTGGTCACCCATTTCAACTGTACTGTGCAGATTGCAGACAGCGTGTATTACATCATGTGGGCGAGCAGTTTGCTGATGTCAACGTTGTGAACAGAGTGCGCAATGGTGGGGGCGGGGTTATGGTATGGGCAGGCAAACGCTACCAAACCTAAATCTGTTTTACCTCATTTCTACCAGCATGTCACATGTGCAACCAGAGAGAGAAACCCCCCCCCAAAAAACAACTCTAGACCACCTTTACTCCATACGCATATAAAGCTCTCCCTCGCCCTCCATTTGGCAAATCTGACCATAATTCTAACCTCTTGATTCCTGCTAACAAGTAAAAACTAAAGCAGGAAGTACCAGTAACTCGTTCAATACGGAAGTGGTCAAATGACGCGGATGCTACGCTAAAGGACCCTTTTGCTAGCACAGAGTGGAATATGTTACAGGATTCGTCAAATGGCATTGAGGAGTACACCACCTCAGTCACCGGCTTCATCAATAAATGCATTGACGACGTTGTCCCCAGTGTCCGTTCGTACATTTCCCAACCAGAAGATATGGATTACAGGCCACATCCGCACCGAGCTAAAGCTGCTGCTTTCAAGGAGCGGGACACTAACCTGGACGCTTATAATAAAACCCGCTATGCCCTCAGACAAACCATCAAACAGGCAAAGCGTCAATACAGGACTAAGATAGAATCCTACTAGACTGGCTCTGACGCTCGTCGGATGTGGCAGGGCTTGCAAACTATTACGGACTACAAAGAGGAACACAGCCGCGAGCTGCCCAGTGACACGAGCCTACCAGATGAGCTAAATGCCTTTTTATTTCATGATCCCTTAGAGGCAAGCAACACTGAAGCATGCATGAGAGCACCAGCTGTTCCGGACGACTGTGTGATCACGCTCTCTGTAGCCGATGTGCGCAAGTCCTTTAAACAGGTCAACATTCAAAGCCGTGGGGCTAGACGGGTTACCGGGATGTATAGCCAAAGCATGTGCGGACCAACTGGCAAGTGTCTTCACCGACATTTTCAACCTCTCCCTGACAGTCTGTAATACCTATATTTCAAACAGAGCACCATAGTCCATGTGTCCAAGAAAGCGAAGGTAACCTGCCTAAATGATTACCGCCCAATAGCACTCAGGTCAGTAGCCATGAAGTGCTATGAAAGGCTGGTCATGGCTCACAACAGCATCCTCCCAGAAACCCTAGACTTCAATTTGCAATCCACCCCAACAGATCCACAGATGGCACAATCTCTATTGCACTTAACACTGCCCTTTCACACCTGGACAAAAGGAACACCTATGTGAGAATGCTGTTCACTGACTACAGCTCAGTGTTCAACAACATAGTTTAGTGGTGAGCTTTGTGGGCACTAAGGACCCTGTGACTAAACACCTCCCTTGGCAACTGGATCATGGACTTCCTGACAGGCCGCCCCTAGGCGGTAACGGTAGGCAGCAGCACATCTGCCACGCTGATCCTCAACACTGGGGCGACTGCGTGGCCAAGCACATCTCCAACACCATGATTGAGTTTGCTGACACCAACAGTGCTAGGCCTGATCACCGACAGCGATGAGACAGCCTATAGGGAGGAGGTCAGAGACCTGGCAGTGTGGTGCCAGGACAACAAACTCTCCCTCATTGTGAGCAAGACAAAGGAGCTGATTGTGGTCTACTGGAAAAGGAGTGCCGAACAGTCCCCCATTAACATCGACGGGGCTGAGGTGGAGCGGGTCGAGAGTTTCAAGTTCCTTGGTGTCCACATCACCAACGAACTATCATGGTCCAAACACAACAAGACAGTTGTGAAGAGGGCAGGACAACACCTTTTCCGCTCCAGGAGAGTGAAAAGATTTGGCATTGGTCCCCAGATCCTCAAAGAGTTCTACAGCTGCACCATCGAGAGCATCCTGACCAGTTGCATCACTTCCTGGTATGGCAAGTGCTCGGCATCTGACTATAAGGCGGTACAGAGGGTAGTGCGTACGACCCAGTACATCACTAGGGCCAAGCTTCTTGACATCCAGGAACTATATACAAGGCGATGTCAGAGGAAGGTCCAAAAAATTGTTAGACTCCAGTCACCCAAGTCATACTCTTCTCTCAGCTACCACACGGCAAGCAGTACCGGAGCGCTAAGTCTAGGACCAAAAGGCTCTTTAACAGCTTCTTCCCCCAAGCCATAAGACTGCTAAACAATTAATCAAATGGCCACCCCGCTCTTTGTTTTTACACTGCTGCTACTCGCTGTTTATTATCTATGCATAGTCACTTAACAAATTACCTTGACTAAACTGTACCCCCGCACATTGACTCAGTACCACCTGTATATAGTCTCGTTATTGTTATGTAATTTGTGTTACTTTTAGATTTTATTTTTTACTTTAGTTTATTTAGTAAATATTTCCTTAACTATTTCTTGAACTGCATTGTTGGTTAACAGCTTGTAAGTAAGCATTTCACGGTAATACTGTTGTATTCGGCGCATGTGACAAATACGAATGTATTTGATTTGACAGTGAACAAAATTGCATTTTATCGATGGCAATTTGAATGCACAAAGATACCGTGATGAGATCCTGAGGCTCATTGTCGTGTCATTCATCCTCCGCCATCACCTCATGTTTCAGCATGATAATGCATAGCCCCATGTCGCAAGGATCTGTTACACTATTCCTGGAAGCTGAAAATGTCCCAGTTCTTCCATGGCCTGCATACTCACCACACCCATTGAGCATGTTTGGGATGCTCTGGATGAACGTGTACGACAGCGTATTACAGTTCCCGCCAATATCCAGCAACTTCGCACAGCCATTGCAGAGGAGTGGGACAACATTCTACAGGCCACAATCAACAGCCTGATCAACTCCATGTGAAGGAGATGCGCTGCATGAGGCAAATGGTGGTCACACCAGATGCTGACAGGTTTCCTGATCCACGCCCCTAATTTATTTTTAGGAATCTGTGACCAACAGATGCATAGCTGTATTCTCAGTCATGTGAAATACATAGATTAGGGCCTAATTAGTTAATTTAAATGGACTGATTTTATATGAACTGTTACTCAGTAAAATCTTTGAAATTGTGGCAAGTTGGGTTTAAATGTTTGTTCAGTGTATTTTAATTATTGTCTTAACTTTGTAAAAAGTATTTCAACTTTAAGACATTTACAGAGCAATATATTGAACCAATTTCAATCTCATCCCCTTGTCCATTATTCCATGCCAAATGCAAGACTGTATAGAATTATTGGTATACTTAAACTGATGAGTCACATACCCTGCATGGGCCGCCCCTCCTGGGAGCGGATGCGAATCCAGTGGTCTGAGATGTTGAGGATGACTAGAGGATGCAGGGCAACAGAGACACTGCCGGTGACCCCAGACGCCATAACACTGGGGCTGGCTGTGGGACAGACAGAAAGAGGGTGGGTTTCCTTTACTTTTGGCCATCTCAGCCAAACATGGCCTAAGCACGACCACCTGCTTTCGAGCAAACAAAGCATCCGTGTTCTTGTATTGAATATTGTTGTTTTCTTTAGATTAATGTTACAATATCAGTGTGTCGTTGAATTGAGCTGGATTTGAACAAACATGTACCACTTGGTAATATACAGGAAAGGTACAGTGAGAACATTGATTCTACTCAGCAGAGCTTCAATTTATCAACAGTGCTATTCCAACTGACACGTTAAAAGATGTGCACATGAAGTTAGCTAATAACTGCTGTAGCCATCTCCATCGCTATAGTTAACTACTAGCTCGGTGTGGAGGACCAATTACGTCGCTGTAATTAAGCTAGCTAAGAAAACAAAGTAGTTGGCTAATTAGCTAGCAATAGATACGCTAACGTTAGTTGTTTAAACTGCCGATGCTTAGTTAGCTAACTACTACAGAAGGACCAATCAATGTGTGACAGTTGAGGTCAAAAATTAACTAGCTAGTTAGCTAACAAGCAAATATTAACTGCAATCGTTTTGAAATTGCATAGATAATAATTAGGGTTGGGAATTCCCAGAAACCTCGCGAAACGACATCGCGATATGATATTTATTTTACCTTTATTTAACTAGGCAAGTCAGTTAAGAACAAATTCTTATTTTCAGTGACGGCCTAGGAACAGTGGGTTAACTGCCTTGTTCAGGGGCAGAACGACAGATTTTTACCTTGTCAGCTTGGGGATTCAATCATGCAACCTTTTGGTTTCTAGTCCAACGCTCGAACCACTAGGCTACCTGCCGACACATGTATTTCGATTCTCACGATTCTATATGTATTGCAATTCGACGATCCAAACATATTGCTCACCATACAGTACGTCTGCTGCAGAGAGCCATGAGAAAACGATTCATGGAAATAAGTTCTGAAAACAAAATGGTCTCCCTATTTAAAAAGATAGAAAACAAGCTACTGTATGTACACTCTTAGTAAAAAGGTGATGTCTAGAACTTAAAGGGGTACTTCGGCTGTCCCCATAAGTGAACCCTTAGTGGTTCCAGGTAGAAAAAAACATGTTCTCGGTAAAAAACCTTTTGGGTTCCATGTAGACCCCTTCCCACTAAGGGCCCTACATAGAACCAAAAAGGGTTCTACCTGAAACTAAAAAGGGTTATATCTGAAACTAAAAGGGGTTCTACTATCCGGACAGCCGAAGAACCCTTTACCTTTTTTCTAAGAGTGTATGAAAGAAAACTACTAGAGTTGGTGCAGGTACTGCAAACTAGCGCAAAAATTATATTGTCAAAACGTACGATAGATACTCAAAAATAATATCCCGATATGTAACTATCATTTTCTCGCTCAGCACTACTAATAACACCGGTACAGCACGCACAAATACTAACTGGGACAGCCACGTTAGCTAAATTAGCTAGCTATGCCAACTAAAGTTAGCTAGCCTCGCTGAAGTAACGTTAGAGAACGCAAAGGAGACATAATGGCAAGCTAAACATGAGCTAACACCATCGACAAAGGAGTAAACTTAGCGCCAACACAATATATATATATATATACAACCTTGTCAAAATAAGATAAATAAATTGTGCTTAGGGATATTATTACCGGCCCCATCCACTTCCATTCCACCACCGTTGCTCGTCGCCATCTTGTGGTACTGACAGCTGCGCAAGCGCAATAGAACAATGCTTTTTTCCCCAAACGCTAAGGGGCAGTGTTTGTTTGCTGCATTTACACAGCAGATTTGGTGATGCATGTTTTGGAAATTCTGAAATTGTTATGCTTATTTACTATTTTATTTTTTACACCTTTGTATATATATATCTGGTAACGTTACTCTCACATAAAAGGTGTTAATTTCGCACATGGTTTTAAGAACGTGTAGGAACGTTATCGCTTAAGCAATCGTTTGTGCAGGGTTCATTACTTGAATGCAACTTTGGTACGTCGGTGTATTTTGTCCGTGTACTCGACGGTACTTTTTGTTTACAAAATGGCAGACTTTAGAACTTCTACTCTCGATTATTTCCCAGAGAACATTTTAATTGATATTTTATCATATTTAGGTGTGCGAGAGCTCATCAGAACTGGAAGGTAAAACAAGTTAGCTAGTTGACGTCTGTGTTCAACATAAATATCCAAGATAGTTAGCTAGCAAACGTTAGCTTAAAAAAAAACACGTATCTTTGTCATGCCATTCATATGGTGTATTTGCAGGGTGTGTAAGAGATGGAGACGCCTTGTAAAAGACCAACGACTATGGCGAGCTGTTGATCTAACTGCATGGAAAGGGGTAAGAATGGTGCCTATTGCATGATGATCTTACCCTTTCATGACTTGACATGAAAAGATTTCTGAGGCTGCTATGTCTAAAGACGTCAGCCGTTTTGTGGTATATCCATGTCTCTCAGGTCCTACATACAATGATATTTCAGCAGACTTGATTCGAGTATTGATAACTTCCTGTTTGAGGCCTCTCACCTTCTGCAACCAAATACAATGTTGATGCTTGCATTGAAGGCTTATTTCCTACCTGTTGACGAGCTAACTCTAAAGAATGTTCAAGTCATCACTCAAACACTGATGCATTGTTTCTTCTCCATGTCTCCCTCATTGGATGTTGTCGTTCTACAACTGCTCTCCCTGCCCTTGGTGTCCATTTTGGGTCAGGTGACGTCGCGCATGCTGTGGGTTCTACTGCGCCAGTATCTGGGCACTGGGCTCCGATGCCTGCGGCTGCGTGGCTTGCTGCTCTCTGCTAGAGGCGGGGCATTTCTCTCAGAGTCCTGGCTTAAGGCTTTGTCCTCCAGGTGCCCCCGTCTGCGCAGTCTTTCCCTGCTGCACGCAGACCTGAGAGGCTTGCGTAGCTGCCAGCTCCTGCCCACAACGCTGCAGGTCCTAGAGTTGCGTGGCTGTGAGCTACCACAGGGCTTTTTCACCCAGACCCCACCCAGTCCTGAGAATCAAGCTGGAGCTGCATCAACTGCTGCTACTCAGCAACAGGGACGCGGTCAGACTGGAAAAGTGCCTGCCTCCACGTCAGGGATTGCCATTGAGATGTTGGTCCTTGATAACGTGCCCTCCTTCACAGACCTGCACCTGCAGAGTCTGGCATCTTGGTTGAAGCTTAGCCGCCTAGAGCTGCGCAACGTCCTTCGGGTCACAGCGGAAGGCCTTAGGCGCAGTGCTGCCCAAGAAACCGACTCGGGCTTAAACGGGCTCTCCAGGCTCAAGTACCTGGAGATAGGGCACTTTGGACGGCCTGGCGCCCAGCTACAGATGGCCTCCCTGGGGCTGGGGGTGGGCTGGCTCGGCCTAGAGGAGCTAAGCCTTGGCGGTAAGGAGGTGGGACCAGGCCTGCTGTCTGCCAGCCGCCTGAGGGACCTGAAGCGCCTGCGCCTCAGATGCTGCAAGCTGAGGGAGATGCAGGTGCTACGGAGCTGCAGGACGCTGCGGGAGCTGCGTCGGTTGGAGTTCTGTGAGGTGTTCTTCCAGGTTTGCCCAAAGACACCAGAGAGGGGGGGGGAGAGGCAGGTTGAGGAGGGGAGGGAGGATGGCGCAGACAGTGGTGATGGAAGCAATGATAAACTGGATGAGAATGACCCTGTGCCAAGTCTGCGCCGTTCACTTGCTGCTCTGCTGCCACAATGTACACTACTATTCACCAACTGCACTGTTACAATAACATCAGACTAGATTACATACTATGTTACACATCTGGTTCCCTTATTCTACTGTGGTGAAAATACAAGCTGTCAAAGCTATACTTAAAACCTGTTTGCAAACTCTCATGAATCACCTTTTTGTTGACATATGTAGAAAACAAATGTACCCATTAACAAACCCAATCAAAATCTATTTTAAACTTTTATACAGCTGTGCAATTGAACAAAAAAGGCACAGTTAATGGTTACACAAACACATGCAATGAACTGTCTCACAGGAAATGTAATGTTTCAATTCCACCCCTAGACCAGGGCTATTCAGCTCTTAAAGGCACTGCATGGTCAATCCAATGTCTGCAGTGGCTGTATAGCATTTACTGCGATTCGGCCTCTGCATGCCTCCGGAGGCTGCCTTGAGAAGAGATTCAATTAATATATTGCAACTCTGGGGGGTTTCAGTAGGCTAGAAGTAGCCCACTAGTTTTGCTAACTGGCCCCCTCAAGTCTAGGGTGGAAAAAACTCTGGTTGTGTGATTCTCCAAAGAATTATGTTGCCTATATTAAGATATGAGAAAGTACAAATTAGAACTGTTTTAACCTTTTTCCACCAAGAAACTAATAAGAATTTGTTCTTAACCGACTTGCCTGGTAAAATAAATTAATTGCAAAGTAGAACATACTTCAATAGATCATGAATAAACAAATATCCAGGAAATAGGATCAAGCTCTCTCAATCTGTAAAACACACTCAACATTTATCCCAAACTTGGTCCTGGGCCCCCCCCCCCCCACCTAGGTGCACGTGTAGTTTTCTGTCCTGGCACTACACAGCTAATTGAAATAACCAACATCATCAAGCTTTGATCGTTTGAATCAGCTGTGTAACCGATGTGAAATGGCTAGCTAGTTAGTTAGCGGGGTGCGCGCTAATAGTGTTTCAATCGGTAACGTCACTCGCTCTGAGACCTTGAAGTAGTTGTTCCCCTTGCTCTGCAAGGGCCACGGCTTATGTGGAGCGATGGGTAACGATGCTTCGAGGGTGGCTGTTGTCGATGTGCGCAGAGGGTCCCTGGTTCGAGCCCCAGGTAAACAAACAAAGGTGTTACATAATACTAGGGCAAAAAACTAAAAATGCAACCGGAGGGACCAAGTTCGGGAAACCCTGATCTAACACCGTTATCCAGAACATAAGAAAGATGGAACAATGCAAGCATGGCAATATACACTGAGTGTACAAAACATTAAGAACACCTGCTCTTCCCACGACAGACTGACCAGTTGAATCCGGGTGAAAGCTATGATCCCTTATTGATGTCATTTGTTAAATCCACTTCAAATCAGTGTAGATGAAGGGGAGGAGACGGGTTAAAGAACGATTTTTAAGCCTTGAGACACAGATTGTATATGTGTGTCATTCAGACGGTGAATGGGCAAGACAAAAGGTTTAAGTGCCTTTGAATGGGGTATGATAGTAGGTGCCAGTGTAACCGGCCCTGTACCGGAAGATAGGGCTCTGGACACAATTCTGACAGTTGTCTCTATTAATGACTGCATGGAATGGATACAAATACAAGGCAAGAGTGAATGCTGCCGCCTGGACTCCATACAAGTATATTTGCCTCTCCTCATCACGCTCTGAGCAAACTGAGGAGTAAAAGCATGGCTCCCATTGATGACATCACAGCATTAACATAATTTAAAAAATAAATACAATAAAATAGTTTACTCTTGAAAGTAAATGTAATACATCTCAAAATAACCTTAAAATAAATATATGAGGGATTTTTTCAGTGAAAATATATAAAGGATATTTTACACCTGTTACACCAGGCGCATCAGTTTGTGTCAAGAACTGCAACGCTGCTGGGTTTTTCACGCTTAACAGTTTCCTGTGTGTATCAAGACTGGTCCAAATGACATCCAGCCAACTTGACACAACTGTGTGAAGCATTGGAGTCGACATGGGCCAGCATCCCCGTGGAACGCTTTCGACACCTTGTAGAGTCCATGCCCGGACGAATTTAGGCTGTTCTGAGGGCAAAAGGGGCTGCAACTCAATATTATGAAGGTGCTCCTAATGTTTTGTACACTCTGTGTATATGGCTCTGGTTAGCATCATTTGAAATGAACATGCTACATTATTACCGTGGCAATCCAGCATCAGTGGATAGAAGAAAGAAAAAAAATACCATGGAAATGATTGCATCACAATACCAGGCAGCCAAAGATTCAATAAAGGACTCAATGGTTGCGTTCGTAAATTCACTCTGGCTATCTACTCTGATTTCAGAGCACTCATCTGAGTGTGAGTGCAGAATAACTGATTAATTTACGAATGCTCAACACCCGTTGAATATGGCCGGTGTCAGTAAAAAGTCAGCAAAAAGCACAGTTAGTCACCAACTCTCTTAATAACATGAGAACAGCCTAACCTGTTCTTCTAGGGCAAGTAAAATGGTCAGAGTGAGGTGTTCTCTTATTTGTGTCTGGAAGTAGCGAGCCAGTTAGCTTTGGTCAGAACACTCACACCAACTCTACTCCTCGGCCAGAGCGTCCAGTGTGCGCTCTGAGTTTACAAATGGACAATCTGACAATGCTCTGAGTTTACAAACGCCCAGAGCTCACTCTGGCACGCCAGATTACATTTCCGAACACACCCAATGGCACACAGACATTCTTTTGACCAGACTGGTGCAAATTCAACAAATCTGATCTAACAAAGTGGATATTGGTCAAATCAGTCAAGATTGATGTATTTTAATAGGCCCACAATATGGTTACTAAAGCCTGATTTTGATATATTTGGCTGTTTTCGCAGCATAACATGTAGAAGCTGTTCCTTTTCAGGTTTAGAAGAAGTGAGTGCTAAATGCTAACTCCCGTTCATATAAGCTGGTTAGCATAGCTAGCATACAGAAATTGGTGGTGGTAGTCAGTCATTTTTAACTGTAATGCAGTTGATTGGTAACGATGTGTTGGGGCTTGACATCCATACAAGCATTATACTCCGGTTTTTACCTCAACATAGTGTGAAATACACATAAACAATAGTCTGAATGTAGGCACATTTTGCTGGGGGGCAATGAGGAGACTTTGGTGTCTTTCTCCCACGCGTTTCCATGGCAATTCCATTGTTTTGGTCGAGTTCGATTTACCTCTTTACTGTATCTATTGCAAGTGTACCCAATGAGTTTACCAGTGAAATTGCAAGGGTTAGAGCTTCTAAACCCATTCTATTCATTCTATTTATATGGGGTAAACATCCTGCTTTTACTTCCTGCTTTGCTCCTAGGTTGAAAAAAATACAAGTTAAGGCAACTTAATCATTGAAAATGAACACTTTCATTGACTAACGCCGTTGCCGAGCTGGACCATGCTATGTGTTTGCTGAGTACTTAGCTGAAATTTACTATGATTGTGTTTATTTTCCACTTTGATGGCGAACTTTCTGTACTGCTACCATTTACTCCCAGTCATTTTGCTCTGGAGCTGGTCCAATTAATTTGTTTATTTTCAAAACGCTTCTGCATGGAATTATCACATTTTCTTAACCTTTGTATCTTCGACCTTGCTCCAAGGTAATTTGCCAAAGATAATTTATATAAAGAGGTATAGAAAACGCTTATTCAATAGATATCCCTGATCACGCTTGTAGGCGATGTCATGGCGACATTAGCTAGCTAAGCTCATGCGCAGAAACACGTCATCGGGTCGAACGCTCGTGTTGTGCCGAACTACGCATGTGCAGGCTGTCAAATCAAAGTCACTCGTCCGACATCAAGTTGTTTAAAAAAAGGAAAAACTTGTCAGTTTGTCACTTTCAAGAGGTTGTAGTATGACAGTTTCAACTACATTGGCTCGAATCTAGGTTTTGCCTTTAGATTTCGTGAAAATTAACAACTAAGGACACATTTTTTTTTACTTCTCCCATTGACTTGCCAAACCCCGGTCTGGTCTGTCGAGTCTACTTCGAGAAGCATTCCCGGATGTATCGGGATATTGGGCCTCTGGGTTTAGAAACTCTGTTACCTAGCTTTGCTCTTGGGTACACTTGCAATGGGGGAGTATAGGTGAGCTTTTTGAGCTGTGTGTCTCATGTCTTCCCTGTTCCTTCATGCGCAGTGATGCAGCTGGTCTCTCCAGAGATGCAGGGCACTACCCTCCCCAGAGTGATGCAGGGCACTACCCTCCCCAGAGCAAAAAAAAAATGAAAAAGCTTCAGTTCGTCTTGGGTGCTTATTTTATGTGGTTGAAATCACCTAAAGCAAGACAGATTCAAGACCGAATGGTCCCGGACCCCTTATGGACAGGGACCACTCAGAAATGGTTAAGACTCAAGAGAAATAAATGAAACACAAAAAAACACGGACAACGCACAGACATGAAATTGAAACAGAAACAATGATGCCTGGGGAAGGAACCAAAGGGAGTGACATACAGCTTAGCCAAATACATTTAAACTCAGTTGTTCACAATTCCTGACATTTAATCCTAGTAAAAATTTCCTGTCTTAGGTCAGTTAGGATCACCACTTTATTTTAAGAATGTGAAATGTCAGAATAATAGTAGAGAGAATGATTTATTTCAGCTTTTATTTATTTCATCACATTCCCAGTTGGGTGAAGACGTCTCAAGACACAGGTGATGGCTGTGTGTGAAGTTTGCATTTCCTGGCGTACAGGAAATGTCCTGTAACAACAGGGTGAGCAAATTAAGATCCTACACCTATTCCTTGTCCAAAGGAAAATTAACTGACGGAATATCCTCTATTGCGCTGTTTCGTAGTTTGGATGAATGTGTGGAGAAAAGCAAATATTGAACAATGTTGATATGGTGCAATTATGGCATAATTTATCACATCAAAGAAAAAGGTAATAAATTATCATTTTAGCTATTATTGAGAAATTGATTATACATCCAATACATTAAGTAGGCCTACCTTACATGTTTTAATATTTCGTTTGTAAAATGTAATATCAGACATATTGGTTTATTTCCAGGTGGCTCGATTCGTGTTGAAGGCCAGTCAAGCTCTTACATTCTAGTAGTCTATTTCAATAATGTTTAAGCAACATTAAACCATACCGATCGAGAAAATGCTAGATTAAAAAAATGCAAGATGTTGCTAATGTTAACCTGACAAATGAAATGACGCACAAAACAGAAGAACTAGGTTCGAGAATTTCGAGAGCGCAGCTGAACTGCATGCTATAGATAGACGTTCACATAATTGCTTAACTGTGATAGCCTATATGCCCGACATTACATCAGCTGTAGGCTACTGGTTCAGTGTGCCCAGTCTCGAATGGGAAACTATACTGTATGTTGTAAACGATGAGCTGAGAGACACAAACATGGAAAGGGTACAGAGCTCTATGCATAGAATAGAGCTTGTGGACATGGCGGTGGGTAAAGGATGCTGCAGTGTTAGTCGCGAGACAAACTGAATTTATCCGTGGATTGGTCTCGTGCATCAAAAGTTATAATAGTAAGTAGTTATTATGGATAGGCCTGTAGTCCAACTAAAATTGTTTATTGGAATAAAACGGTCTTTAACCTATAGCGTGCAATGTCTGTCTATTTTCAGTGATTCGATTCCGACGGGGTACAAAATTAACGTTCAAGAAAGACATAATTTCAAACATCAAAGTTATAAGCTAGACTATGTCGTTAATGTTATTGTTTAGCCTCCTGCATAAACAGGCTAAATATTGACAATTATTATATATTTTATAATACTGGCACAGCATAATGCAATTTTATGTCATGTAATATGGTAATGTACTATTTTATAGTACGTACTGAGCAGGTCTATAGTCTACATAAAAAAGGAATGAATAAAAAATATGAATGAGATAGTAGGCCTACTGTAAAATATCACATTTTCCGTTAACCTGACGCAATGAAATGTAGACTTGCATGCTGCAATTTGTGAGAGTGGAATTATTCTGGTTGAAAATAAAGATTGTCTACTGTATGAATATCACTATATGGTGTTTAACATTTTATGTGAAAATGTATAACAATAAACTTAACCACCAACCTATACCTAAACATGTAGGTGTGTAGGCTACTGCAGGGCAGGCTATACCATAAAACATTAAATAGGGTCAATAGAATAACATTCTGCGTAGCCTGAAGATTGATTTTCACATGTATTTCTGCTCCAGAAAAAAATAACATGTTCTTTATTGATTAATACACTCACCTAAGAGAAGTAAACTCTTATCATTAGATAACTATAGTTACACAATAATATATTTGTGTAAATATTTACAAACACATGTAGTATATTACACGTTATTATGTTACTAAGAATGTTTAATAAGGATCAGGGATGACCTCTGGCACAGCATAATGCAAGTCCTTCCAACAAGCAATATTACACGTTAATACTGTAACATGTAATTACTATACCACATGACCATAGCTATTTGCCCATATGGGTCGTCAACTGAATCTCTACTTTTCATCTGCATTTCCAAACAACCAAAGTGAGACGGGAGAAAATAAAAACAATATAATAATAATGATATATGCCATTTAGTAGACGCTTTTATCCAAAGTGACAAAGTCATGCATGCATACATAATCTGTCCTCTCTCTTGACTGAATCTGTGTCCTTCTTCGTGCCATTACGTCGCTGCATTGGATTTTCACTGAAGGTTCATTTTTAAGTCATCACCTGGCATGCTGGTGGTTCAGAAGACCTTCATCATGTTGCTCAACAAGAGTAACTTTTTAGGGATATGTATGACAAATAATTTGAAACCTTTACAGATATGTATGAGGCTATGATTGCACCCTTAATTGAAGAACGTAAGGGATCCCAATAAAATACCAAATACCAAACGTGAAAGATATTGACAAGAAACTATTTTTAAATTTCACAACTGCTATCATATAGCCCAACAATTTCCTTTGAAGTCAATCAACCAATTTAGGCAGCATATGTACTGCAGTCTATTTTGTTTCACTATACAGTAAGAAGAATATCAAAGTAAATGTCCCATTACGAATTATGTTCAATAGCCAACATTTCTGGCAGTGCATGCTTTGTGTGTGTGTGTGTGTGTGTGTGTGTGTGTGTGTGTGTGTGTGTGTGTGTGTGTGTGTGTGTGTGTGTGTGTGTGTGTGTGTGTGTGTGTGTGTGTGTGTGTGTGTGTGTGTGTGTGTGTGTGTGTGTGTGTGTGTGTGTGTCTGCGCGAATGTGTGTACCTGTGCTTTTCCCTGTCCAGTTTAGGGTCTGTCACGCTAAGGCTGCGTTCAGACAGACAGACCAATTCTGATATTTTTTCCCAATAATTGGTCTTTTAACCAATCACATCAGATCTTTTCACAATCAGATATTTTTCACAGCTGATCTGATTGGTTAAAATACCAACTGTCTAAACGCAGCCATAAACCCTCACAAAACTCATATATTTGTTTTTACACTGCTGCTACTCGCGGTTTATTATCTATGCATAGTCACTTTACCCCTACCTACATGTACAAATTACCTCAACTAACCTGTACCCCCACACATTGACTCTGTACCGGTTTATTGCCTCGTTATTGTTATTTTATTGTGTTACTTTTTATTTCATTTTTTACTTTAGTTTATTTAGTAAATATTTTCTTAACTCTATTTCTTGAACTGCATTGTTGGTTAAGGGTTTGTAAGTAAGCATTTCAAGGTAAGGTCTACACCTGCTGTATTTGGCGCATGTGACAAATACAATTGTATTTATTTGATATGTGTCTTGGCACCCTCACTTAGCACATTGATATTGACAAGATAGTCAAGTGACCGCTCTAACAATGGAAATGCCTTTCCGCAAAGATGGAAGGCAGGCAGGATGAGGCGAGATCAGGTGCGACCATTCTAGCCAGTGAGAGGGCAGATACGTGTGTAAACAACAGGCCAATGAGACTGCGCCATTATAACGTCTGTGACAGCATGGGCAGCGCCATTGAGGCTATCTACATTTCAAAGTAGTCAATTTTGTTCTTTTTCATTGGCTGATTGCTCCCAACTCATAGGAATCCCTAACCAGTTGACTACTTTCAAATGGTGGAAGCCCTAAATAGCAATGTCCTTGCTAAAATGGATGACGCCTCTATCTATCTCTATGACAACAGGCACAAGTCCACAATAAAGTATATATAGATTTTTTTGCCGAAATGAAATGTCCACTTATATATAGCCTAGTGGTTAGAGCGTTGGGCCAGTAATCGAAAGGTTGCTGGATCGAATCCCCGCGCTGACAAGGTACAAATCTGTCCTTCTGCCCCTGAATAAGGCAGTTAAACCCACTGTTCCCTGGTAAACCATCTTTGTAAATAAGAGTTTGTTCTTAACTGACTTGAAGGTTAAAAAGATAACAAAATATCAGTGCATTCATAACAACCTAAGCCTCAAATAGTAAATTATCATTTACATTGTTTGTTGACACGCTCTCATTGACTTCCAAGTGTCATATAGAATGTCCTCAATTAGTGGGTTTATTTTCGTGAACATATTTTTGGCTGTGTAAAACCTCCAGCTCCTCTTTCTCTCTGTCAATCTTGACTTGAGCCCAATGCATAGGCGGCGTGTGTTTGCAGTTAGGGGAAGCACATTTTCACCATACAAATGCACCTTAATATTTAGGCTAATAATATAACTCAATAACTAACCAGGTTTTCAGCCATCCACTTCATGCGGATTAATTACTTAACGCATGTAAAAAGTCACAACCGAGTTGATGAAAACAGATATGCCGGTACAATTTGATAAATGCCGACAGACAATTTGTTTGTTAGACATGGTGGGATCTTTTTGTGTCGGTAAAATTAATTATCGAGAAATGGCGGTGGAAATGCCTTTATGCTAAAACATTGCTATAATAACCATCATATCGAAGTAAACGTGTAGTCACGTGATGATATGTTGTTGAACTTCACCGGGTAGGAAAAGTGCACATGATGAACTTGATGCTCCTTTCCAATAAATATCTTATTCTGTGACATGATGATGCTTGGGTGCCATTTGACAAACGTCCAGATAAAAGTCCACACAAAATGTACTTTCTCGCTTGTCTTCATGTACCGAATACAATTTAGAGTTAAATATGTTTCCATCACATCAACTCTACCAATAGTTTTGTCACACAAACTGTTGAGTTCAATATATACAAATGTACTCTGGTCTTTGCAAGGGTGCTACTAGACAGCAGCTCACAGATGCAGTGCGGATAACGTGTGCGGGTAGGCTAGTCTACAAAATGACATTATTATGGATAATGCGCTTATTTTCTTCATGAGGATGTTAGAATTTTCGCATGAAAATCTGTTGCCAATTGGATAAAAACCTAACATCTAAGCAGTTTTCCATCCAACCTTTTTATACTACATGTTGGATAAATGTCATGACAGGCCTGATGGAAACAGAAACTTTGTCGGTAAACTTTCCAAATGTTGACAAAACAAAATAAACTAGACAAGGTGAGACATTTTTGTGTTGTTACAATTAATTATGCGAGAAATGTCATTGGAAACGTTTTTATGCGCAAATATCAATATAATAACCTTCAAATCGAAGGAACTTGGAGGAATATGGTAAGTGGTCCTCCCACTATGACTCGGGAAACCATGTAGTTTATTAGGCTCGAGATGAAATAAGTTACGGTGAACTTCACAGGTTCGTGAAAATGCACTGTGATCTTGATGCTCCTTTCCAATAAATATCGATGCTTGACTGCCGTTTGACAAATACAAGTATTCTTGTTTTTATCCATAATAATATCATCATGTATACTAGCCTACCGCACAGTCTATTTAATCCATTTTAGAATAAGTTTGTAACTAACAACAATGTGGTCTGAATACTTCAGAATGCACCGTATATATACAGTGCATTCAGAAACAGTGCATTCGGAAAGTATTCACAACCCTTGACTTTTTCCAAATTTTTTACATTACAGTCTTATTCTAAAACAGATTAAATAGTTTTTTCCCTCATCAATCTACACACAATACCCCATAATGACAAAGCAAAAACAGGTTCATATTTTTTTGCTAATTTATATTTTTTTAAACCCCGAAATACAACATTTACATAAGTATCCAGACCCTTAACTTAACTCAGTATTTTGTTGAAGCACTTTTGGCATCAATTACAGCCTCGGGTCTTATTGGGTATGACGCTACAAGCTTGGCACACCTGTATTTATGCCCTTATTCTCTGCAGATCCTCTCATGCGCTGTCAGGTTGGACGGGGAGCATTTCCTAGCCAGCTATTTTCAGGTCTCTCCAGAGATATTTGATTGGATTCAAGTCCGGGCTCTGGCTGGGCCACTCAAGGACATTGGAGACTTTCCTTCGCCCCAGTCTGAGGTCCTGAGCGCTCTGGAGCAGGTTTTCATTTAGGACCTCTGTACTTTTCTCCATTCATCTTTGCCTCGATCCTGACTAGTCTCCCAGTCCCTGCCGCTGAAAAACATCCCCACAGCATGATGCTGCTACCACCATGCTTCACCGTAGGGATGGTGCCAGGTTTCCTCCAGATGTAACGCTTGGCATTCAGGCCAAAGAGTTGAATCTTGATTTCATCAGAGCAGAGAATCTTGTTTCTCATGGTCTGAGAGTCTTTAAATGCCTTTTGGCAAACTCCAAGCTGGTGTCATGTGCCTTTTACTGAGGAGTTTTTGTCATTTAATCCATTAGTCAAGGAGTCTGAATACTTTATGAAGGCACTGTATACACTGAACAAAAATATAAATGCAACATGCAACAATTTCAAAGATTTTACTGAGTTACCACCATTTGCCTCATGTAGCGCGACACATCTGCTTTGCATAGAGCTGATCAGACTGTTGATTGTGGAATGTTGTCCCACTCCTCTTCAATGGCTGTGCGAAGTTGCTGGATATTGGCGGGAACTGGAACACGCTGTCGTACACGTTGATCCAGAGCATCCCAAAGACATGTTCAATGGGTGACATCTGGTGAGTATGCAGGACATGGAAGAACTGGGACATTTTCAGCTGCCAGGAATTGTGATATGGGGCCATGCATTATCACGCTGAAACATAAGGTGATGAATGGCACGATAGTGGGCCTCAGGAGCTTGTCACGGTATCTCTGTGCATGAAATTGCCATCGATAACATGCAATTGTGTTCATTGTCCGTAGCTTATGCCTGCCCATACCATAACCCCACTGCCACCATGGGGTACTCTGTTCAAAATGTTGACATCAGCAAACCAACCACACACACAACGCCATCTGCCTGGTACAGTTGAAACTGGGATACATCTGTGAAGAGCACACTTCTCTACATGTTGTGTTTATATTTTTGTTTGGTATACAGTACCAGTAAAAAGTTTGGACACACCTACTCATTCAAGGGTTTATCTTTATTTGTACTGTTTTCTACATTGTAGATTAATAGTGAAGTCATCACAACTACGAAATAACACATATGGAATCATGTAGTAACCCAAAAAAGTGTTAAATCAAAATACACTACCGTTCAAAAGTTTGCGGCCACTTAGAAATGTTGTACCCTCAAAACACCAGTCTCAACGTCAACTTGTCCTATTGCTCAGTTGTGCACTGGGGCCTTCCACTCCTCTTTCCATTCTGGTTAGAGCCAGTTTGCGCTGTTCTGTGAAGGGAGTAGTACACAGCGATGTACGAGACCTTCAGTTTCTTGGCAATTTCTCGCATGGAAAGGCCTTCATTTCTCAGAACAAGAATAGACTGATGAGTTTCAGAAGAAAGAACCCACAAATGCTGATGCTCCAGATACTCAACTATCTAAAGAAGTGAATGTTGGGCACATGGCTTCCTAAGCTTCCTAAATGACGACCGACCCGTAGCACTCATGTCTGTAGCCATGAAGTGCTTTGAAAGGCTGCTCATGGCTCACATCAACACCATCATCCCAGAAACCCTAGACCCAGTCCAATTTGCATACCGACCAAACAGATCGACAGATGTCAGAATCTCTATTGCATTCCACACACCTGGACAAAAGGAACACCTATGTGAGAATTCTGTTCATTGACTACAGCTCAGTGTTTAACACCATAGTGCCCTCAAAGCTCATCAATAAGCTAAGGTTCCTGGGACTAAACACCTCCCTCTGCAACTGGATCCTGGACTTCCTGACGAGACGCACCCTATTAGTTCTCTGAGATACGGCGGAGTAGAAATAGTCAAGATGTCACGCAGGGGAGGGGACATTGAGAGGAAACTTCTTCAAAGGGAATCTTGCTGGATCCACAGGCTCAACACACTGTCTCCTCATGGCCTTAACGAGGAGTTTGACTTGAAACCGTTTTAATAGTTTCAATATGTCTAAATATATATTTTTTAATCCTAATTGAATATTGTATGTATATTACTGTAAACATTAATCACATTCCCAGTGTATGATCATATATTTTGATACATTTCATCTTAATATTGTGAAACTATGTTATAAATGTAATTTGTTTACCTCCTGTTTCAGGAAGTGATGTCATTAAGAACTGCCCCTATATATAGGACCTTCCACCCCCACCTGGGATATGGATGCCTGATGAAGACCTACGGGTTGAAACGTTGTTAATAAATACCACCTGGGAGCATGGGCAGCAGTGTGCGGCGTTTTCCAAGGGTAGGTTGAGGATCTGCCACGCAGATCCTCAACACGGGGGCCCCTCAGGGGTGCGTGCTTAGTCTCCTCCTGTACTCCCTGTTCACCCATGACTGCGTGGCCAAGCACAACTCCAATACTGACATTAAGTTTGCCGACGACACAACGGTGGTAGGCCTGATCACCGACAATGATGAGACAGCCTATAGGGAGGGGTTCAGAGACATGGCAGTGTGGTGCCAGGACAACAAACTCCCTAAACGTGAGCAAGACAAAGGAGCTGATCGTGAACTACAAGAAAAGGAGGGCCGAGCATGCCCCCATTCACATAGATGAGGCTGTAGTGGAGTGGGTCGAGAGCTTAAAGTTCCTTGGTGTCCACATCAAACTATTGTCACAAGCCAGCTCATAGCCTGTGACAAAAATGAGGGGACACGAACAACAGGTATAGGCCAATTAAAAAGGTTCTTTATTATAAACCAAGCTATTAACTTTAAACTAAGAAAAAGGAATGAGGTGTGGAAGTATCATAATGTCAGGTGTATGTAAAGTGCTTGGATGCGTGAATCTGTGTGTGTGAATATGACTGAGTGAAAACTATGCAAAACTACAAAGGAACAAACAAAACAGGATCATACCTGGAGGAGCAGAGAGAAAAAGAGAGAGAGGTGATTAGTGAAACAGTTTATACCCTGAGCCCAGGTGGCTCCAATCACTAACGACCCTCCTCTGCCTGCAGGAGGAACCGCCCCTGCAAGGCAGAGGAGGAGCCGTGACACTATCATAGTCCAAGCACACCAATACAGATGTGTAGAGGGCATGACAACGCCTTTTCCCCCTCAGGAGAGTGAAAACACTTGGCATGGGTCATCAGATCCTCAAAACTTTCTATAGCTGCACCATCGAGAGCATCCTAACTGGTTACATCACCGCCTGGTATAACAACTGCTCGGCATCCGACCGCAATGCACTACAGAGTGTAGTGTGTACGGCCCAGTACATCACTGGGGCCAAGCTTCCTGCTATCAAGGACCTCTATGCCAGGCAGTGTCAGAGGAAGGCCCTAAAAATTGTGAAAGAGTACAGCCACCCAAGACACAGACTGTTCTCTCTGCTACCACATGGGAAGCGGTACCGGAGCGCCAAGTCTAGGTCCAAAAGGCTCCTTACCAGCTTCTACCTATAACCCATAAGCGCTGAACAGTTAATAAAATGCCTACCCAGAATATTTGCATTGACCCCCCTTTTTCACGCTGCTGCTGCTACTTGCTGTTTATTATCTATGCATAGTCACTTTACCCCTACCTACATGTACATATGACCTCAACTAGCCAGTATCCCTGCACATTGACTCAGTACCGGTACACTCTGTATATAGCCCAGTTATTGTTATTTTATTGTGTTACTTTTTAAAATGTAGTTTATTTAGCAAATATTTTCTTATTCTCTATTGTTGGTTAAGGGCTTGTTGACTTGGCGCATGTGAGAAATACAATTTAATTTTATTTGGATGAGAAATAACTTTTTTTTTAAACTAAACGACAAAACAGAGATCATGCTCATGGGCCCCAACTCCCTCATCAAGAAACTGGGTCAACTCAGCATGACAACGAACGGCTGCACCATCCACTCCAACTCCACAGTCAGGAACCTTGGTGTTACATTTGAACCCACACTTAGAACATCACCAAGTCAGCCTTCTTCCACCTCAAAAACCTCTCACGACGCAGACCGTCTTTCACTGGCCCCACTGCTAAAAACGTCATTCAAGCCTTTCGTTTTATCACGCCAGGACTACTGCAGCACCATTCTCTACAAACTCTCCGCCAATACACTGGATAGACTTCAACATATTCAAAATTCAGCTGCACGAGTCCTCACATACACCTGACCATGGGACCACATCTATCCCACCCACATCAAACTCCACTGGCTCCCATTTCAATACAGGATACTCGTCAAATTGCTCATGTTCACCTACAGAGCACGTAATGAACTGGCGCCCACATACCTTACTGACCTTCTGCATCCTTACACTCCCACCTGTTCACTGCGCTCCTCTGACACTGGCCTCTTCACAATCCCTCGCACCAGGCTCTGCTCCATGGGAGACCAGGCTTTTAGCAGTGCAGCTCCCAAACTCTGAAACTCCCTCCCTCTCCATGTCAGAACCTCAAAAGACACACACATATTCAAGTTCACACTAAAAATACACACACATATTCAAGTTCACACTAAAAACACACACATATTCAAGTTCACACTAAAAACACACACATATTCAAGTTCACACTAAACACATACACGTATTCAAGTTCACACTAAACACACACATATTCAAGTTCACACTAAAAACACACACATATTCAAGTTCACACTAAAAACACACACATATTCAAGTTCACACTAAAAACACACGCATATTCAAGTTCACACTAAAAACACACGCATATTCAAGTTCACACTAAAAACACACGCATATTCAAGTTCACACTAAAAACACACGCATATTCGAGTTCACACTTAAAAACACACGCATATTCGAGTTCACACTAAAAACATACGCATATTCAAGTTCACACTAAAAACATACGCATATTCAAGTTCACACTAAAAACACACACATATTCAAGTTCACACTAAAAACACACACATATTCAAGTTCACACTAAAAACACACACATATTCAAGTTCACACTAAAAACACACACATATTCAAGTTCACACTAAAAACACACACATATTCAAGTTCACACTAAAACACACACACATATTCAAGTTCACACATTCGGAAAGTGCATTCGGAAAGTATTCAGACACCTTGACTTTTTCCACATTTTGAAACGTTGCAGTCTTATTCTAAAATGGATTTTTTTTTTTTATTCCCTCATCAATCTAAACATAATACTCTATAATGACAAATCAAAAAACAGGTTAAGATATTTCGTCAAATTTATTAAAAATAAAAAACAGAAATACCTTATTTACATAAGTATTCTGAACCTTTGCTGTGAGACTCAAAATTGATCTCAGGTGCATCCTGTTCTCATTGATCATCAATGAGATGTTTCTACAACATGATTGGAGTCCACCTATGGTAAATTTAATTGATTGGACATGATTGTCTATATAAGGTCCCACAGTTGACAGTGCATGTCAGAACAAAAACCAAGCCGTGAGGTCGAAGGAATTGTTCATAGAGCTCCGAGACAGGATTGTGTCGAGGCACAGATCTGGGGAACGGTACCAAAAAATGTCTGCAGCATTGAAGGTCCCCAAGAACACAGTGGCATCCATCATTCTTAAACGGAAGAAGTTTGTAACCACCAAGACTCTTCCTAGAGCTGGCCGCCCGGACAAACTGAGAAATCAGGGGAGAAGGGCCTTGGTCAGGGAGGTGACCAAGAACCTGATGGTCACTATGATAGAGCTCTTCTGTGGAGATGCCTCTGCAGCACTCCACAACTCAGGCCTTTATGGTAGAGTTGCCAGGGAAACCACTACTCAGTAAAAGGCACATGACCGCCTGCTTGGAGTTTGCCAAGAGGCACATAAAGGACTGACCATGAGAAACAAGATTCTCTGGCCTGATGAAACCAAGATTGAACTCTTTGGCCTGAATGCCAAAGGTCACGTCTGGAGGAAACCAGGCACCATCCATACGGTGAAGCATGGTGGTGGCAACATCATGCTGTGGGGATGTTTTTCAGGGGCAGGGACTGGGAGACAAGTCAGGATCGAGGGAAAGATGAACGGAACAAAGTACAGAGAGATCCTTGATGAAAACCTGCTCCAGAGCGCTAAGGACCTCAGACTGGGGTGAAGGTTCAGGACAACGACCCTAAGCACACAGCCAAGACAATGCAAGAGTGGCATCAGAAACAAGTCTCTGAATGTCCTTGAGGCCCAGTCAGAGCCCAAACTTGAACCTGGTCGAACACCTCTGGAGAGACCTGAAAATAGCTGTTCAGAGACGCTCCCCATACAACCTGACAGAGCTTGGGAGGATCTACAGAGAAGAATAGGAGAAACTCCCCAAATACAGGTGTGCCAAGCTTGTAGCGTCATACCCAAGAAGACTTGTGGCTGTAATCGCTGCCAAAGGTGCTTTCACAAAGTACTGAGTAAAGGGTCTGAATACTTATGTAAATGTGATATGTCAGTTATTTATTTTCAGAATTTTTTTCTAAAAACCTGTTTTTGCTTTGTCATTATGGGAAATGAGAGAATTATTATTATTATTATTATTATTATTTTAGAATAAGGCTGTAACGTAACAAAATGTGGAAAAAGTCAAGGGGTCTGAATGCTTTCCGAATCCACTGTACTAATTTCTAAGTGACCCCAAACTTTTGAACATTAGTTTAAATAAACTCACCAAAAAAGACACTTCCCTTTTTCAGGACCCTGTCTTTCAAAGATAAATCGTAAAAATCCAAATAACTTCACAGATCTTCATTGTTTAGGGTTTAACCTATCTAGCCCCGGGGTTCCGCTAGCGGAACTCCTCCCACATTTCACTGAAAAGGCAGAGCGCGAAATTCAAAAAATATTTTTGAGAAATATTTAACTTTCACACATTAACAAGTCCAATACAGCAAATGAAAGATAAACATCTTGTGAATCCAGTCAACATGTCCGATTTTTAAAATGTTTTACAGCGAAAACACCACGTATATTTATGTTAGCTCACCACCAAATACAAAAAAGCACAGACATTTTTCACAGCACAGGTAGCATGCACAAAACCAACCAAACTAACCAAGAACCAACCAAACTAACCAAGAAACAACTTCATCAGATGACAGTCTTATAACATGTTACACAATAAATCTATGTTTTGTTCGAAAAATGTGCATATTTGAGCTATAAATCAGTTTTACATTGCAGCTACCATCACAGCTACCGTCACAAATAGCACCGAAGCAGCCAGAGTAATTATAGAGACCAACGTGAAATACCTAAATACTCATCATAAAACATTTCTGAAAAATGCATGGTGTACAGCAAATGAAAGACAAGCATCTTGTGAATCCAGCCAATATTTCCGATTTTTTTAAAGTGTTTTACAGCGAAAACACAATATAGCATTATATTAGCTTACTACAATAGCCTACCACACTACCGCATTCATTCATTCAAGGCACGTTAGCGATAGTGATAGGCACGTTAGCGATAGCGAATAAACCAGCAAAATATATTAATCTTTTCACTAACCTTCTCAAAATTCATCATATGACAGTCCTGTAACATCATATTACACAATACATATATGGTTTGTTCGGAAATGTGCATATTTAGAGCTGATATCCGTGGTTACACATTCTGAAAACTTAGCATCTTTTTCCCAGAATGTCCGGATATTTTTCTGACACTCACCTATTCTGACCAAATAACTATTCATAAACATTACTAAAAAATACATGTTGTATAGGAAATGATAGATACACTAGTTCTTAATGCAATCGCCGTGTTAGAATTCTAAAAATAACCTCATTACGACATGCAGCTTACGTTATGGCGAGAGAACGCCCAAAATCTGGGCGCAAACTAATAGTACACATGTTCGACAGATATATGAAATAACATCATAAATGGGTCCTACTTTTGTTGAGCTTCCATCAGAATGTTGTACAAGGTGTCCTTTGTCGGGAACAATCGTTATTTGGTTTTAGAATGGCATTTTTCCCTCTCGAATGAGCAAGCAAAACTAGCCAAGTGGCGCTAAGCTCTCCTTCGTCACCAAACGCAAAGAACGCAACACGTCTAAACTCCCGAAAAAATTTCAATAATCTAATAAAACTATATTGAAAAAACATACTTTACGATGATATCTTCACATTTATCAAATAAAATCAAAGCCGGAGATATAAGACGTCTATAACGATTGCTTTTCAGAAGCCAATACTGGTGACCTTTATGCGCTTCCTGAACAAATGAATTCTGGGGTCATGTCATTCCAAGCTGTCTCTTTTGACCATAGAAAGAGATTGAGACCCCATTTCACCTCTCACAGCCTATTGACATCTAGTGGAAGGCGTTTGAAGTGCATGTATAGTCATAAATCTCAAGCAAAATGATAGGGAGGGCCTGGAACAGAGCCTCGATTTGAGATGTTTCACTTTCTGACAGGAAGTTTGCTGCAAAATTAGTTCTGTTTTACTCACAGATATAATTCAAACGGTTTTAGAAACTTGAGAGTGTTTTCTATCCAATAGTAATAATAATATGCATATTGTACGAGCAAGAATAGAGTACGAGGCCGTTTAAATTGGGCACGATTTTCCCCCAAAGTGTAAATAGCGCCCTCTATCCTCAACAGGTTTGTTTCCCATGCTTGTTCAATGAACCATAACAATTAATGAACATGCACCTGTGGAACGGTTGTTAAGACACTAACAGCTTACAGGTAGGCAGGTAGGCAATTAAGATCACAGTTATGAAAACTTAGGACACTAAAGAGGCCTTTCTAGTGACACTCAAAAACACAAAAGAAAGATGCCCATGGTCCCTGCACATCTGCGTGAACGTGCCTTAGGCATGCTACAAGGAGGCATGAGGACTGCAGATGTGGCCAGGGAAATAAATTGCAATGTCCGTACTGTGAGACGCCTAAGAGAGCGCTACAGGGAGACAGGACGAACAGCTGATTGTCCTAGCAGTGGCAGACCACGTGTAACAACACCTGCACAGGATCGGTACATCCGAACATCACACCTGCGGGACAGGTACAGGATGGCAACAACAACTGCCCAAGTTACACCAGGAACGCACAATCCCTCCATCAGTGCTCAGACTGTCCGCAATAGGCTGAGAGTGGCTGGACTGAGGGCTTGTAGGCCTGTTGTAAGGCAGGTCCTCACCAAACATCACCGGCAACGACGTTGCCTATGGGCACAAACCCACTGTCGCTGGACCAGACAGGACTGGCAAAAAGTGCTCTTTACTGATGAGTCGCGGTTTTGTCTCACCAGGGGTAATGGTCGGATTCGCGTTTATCGTCGAAGGAATGAGCGTTACACCGAGGCCTGTACTCTGGAGAGGGATCGATTTGGAGGTGGAGGGTCCGTGGGGGGCGGTGTGTCACAGCATCATCGGACTGAGCTTGTTGTCATTGCAGGCAATCTCAACGCTGTGTGTTAAAGGGAAGACATCCTCCTCCCTCATGTGGTATCCTTCCTGCAGGCTCATCCTGACATGACCCTTCAGCATGACAATGCCACCAGCCATACTGCTCGTTCTGTGTGTGATTTTCTGCAAGACAGGAATGTCAGTGTTCTACCATGGCTAGCGAAGAGCCCGGATCTCAATCCCATTGAGCACGTCTGGGACCTGTTGGATCGGAGGGTGAGGGCTAGGGCCATTCCCCCCAGAAATGTCCGGGAACTCGCAGGTGCCTTGGTGGAAGAGTGGGGTAACATCTCACAGCAAGAACTGGGAAATTTGGTGCAGTCCACGAGGAGGAGATGCACTGCAGTACTTAATGCAGCTGGTGGCCACACCAGATACTGACTGTTACTTTTGATTTTGTCCCCCCCTTTGTTCAGGGACACATTATTCCATTTCTGTTAGTCACATGTCCTTGGAACTTGTTCAGTTTATGTCTCAGTTGTTTAATCTTGTTATGTTCATACAAATATTTACACACGTTAATTAAGTTTGCTGAAAATATACGCAGTTGTCAGTGAGAGGACGTTTCTTTTTTTGCAGAGTTTTTAAATAGGCTGTATACAGTACAAGTCAAAAGTTTTGACACACCTGCTCATTTAAAGGTTATTCTTTATTTGTACAATTTTCTACATTGTAGAATAATAGCGAAGACATGAAAACTTTGAAATAACACATATGGAATCATGTAACAAAAAAAGTGTTAAACAATTTTTATTTTATTTTTTTATTTTGAGATTCTTCAAAGTAGCCACCATTTGCCTTGATGACAGCTTTGCACACGCTTGGCATTCTCTCAACCAGCTTCCTGAGGAATGCTTTTACAATAGTCTTGAAGGAGTTCCAACATTTGCTGAGCACCTGTTTGCTGCTTTTCCTTCTCTCTCCGATCCAACTCATCCCAAACCATCTCAATTGGGTTGAGGTCGGGTGATTGTGGAGGCCAAGTCATCTGATGCAGCACTCCATCACTCTCCTTCTTGGTCAAATAGCCTTTACCCAGCCTGGGGGTGTGTTGGGTCATTTTCCTGTTGAAAAACAAATGATATTCTCACTATGAGCAAACCAGATGGAATGACATATCGCTGCAGAATGCTTTGGCAGCCATGCTGGTTAAGTGTTCATTGAATTCGAAATAAATCACAGACAGTGTCACCAGCAAAGCACCCCCACACCATCACACCTCCTCCTCCATGCTTCATGGTTGGAACCACATATGCGGAGATCATCCGTTCACCTACTCTGCGTCTCACAAAGACACGGCGGTTGGAACCAAAATTCTCGTATTTGGACTCATCAGACCTAAGGGCAGATTTCCACCGTTCTAATGTCCATTGCTTGTGTTTCTTGGCCCAAGCAAGTCTCTTCTTATTATTGGTGTCCCTATAGTAGTGGTTTCTTTGCAGAAATTCGACCATGAATGCCTGATTCACACAGTCTCCTCTGAACAGTTGATGTTGAGATGTGTCTGTTACTTGATCTCTGTGAAGAATTTATTTGGGCTGCAATTTCTGAGGCTGGCAACTCTAATGAACTTGTCCTCTGCAGCAGAGGTAACTCTGAGTCTTCCTTTCCGGTGGCGGTCCTCATGAGAGCCAGTTTCATCATAGCGCTTGACGGTTTTTACGACTGCACTTGAAGAAACTTTCAAAGTTCTTGACATTTTCCAGATTGATCAGTCTGGAAGCAACGTCAGCACAATACCTATTCATCAGGAGTTTATTTAAATGGGTTTCCATGGCCGAGCAGCCACACACAAGCCACAGATCACCATGCCCAATGCCAAGCGTCGGCTGGAGTGGCGTAAAGCTCGCCACCTTTGGACTCTGGAGCAGTGGAAACGTATTCTCTGGTGTGATGAATCCTACTTCACCATCTGACAGTCCAACATATGATTCTGGGTTTGCACAGTCCATAGTGCCAACTGTAAAGTTTGGGGGAGGAGGTATAATGGTCTGGAGCTGTTTTCCATGGTTCGGACTAGGCCCCTTAGTTCCAGTGAAGGGAAATCTTAAAGCTACAGCCTACAATGACATTCTAGACGATTCTGCGCTTCCAACTTTGTGGAAACAGTTTGGGGAAGGCCATTTCCTGTTTCAGCATGACAATGCCCCCATGCACAAAGCGAGGTCCATACAGAAATGGTTTGTCGAGATCGGTCTGGAAGAACTTGACTGTCCTGAACAGAGCCCTGACCTTGACCCCATCGAACACCTTTGGGGTGAATTGGAATTCTGACTGCGAGCCAGGCCTAATCGCCCAACATATCAGTGCCCGACCTCACTAATGCTCTTGTGGCTGAATGGGAGGAAGTCCCTGCAGCAATGTTCCAACATCTATTGGAAAGCCTTCCCAGAAGAGTGGAGGCTGTTATAGCAGCAAAGGGGGGACCAACTCCATACTAATGCGCATCAATTGGGAGTGAGATGTTTGACGAGCAAGTGTCCACATACTTTTGGTAATGTAGTGTATGTTAAGTATCTGCCAACGGTGATTTTCATAGGGGCTCCAGAGTGGTGCAGTGGTCTAACACACTGCATATCAGTGCTAGAGGCGTCACTACGAACCCTGGTTCGTTTCCAGGCTGTATCACAACCGGCCGTGATTGGGAGTCTCATAGGGCGGCGCACAATTGGCCCAGCATCGCCAGGGTTAGTGTTTGGCCGGGGTAGGTAGTCATTGTAAATAAGAATGTGTTCTTAACTGACTTGCCTAGTTAAATAAAGGTTAAATAGGCCCAGCTGTTACTTTGTTAAAGCATATTGCATTGAGCTTACATAGCCTATATCTGCAAGTATTTTGTTGATTTTCATTGATGTTACATTCACGTCAACAATTAATGACTAATAGTCGCTTAATTGTTTTCATTTCAAATGTCATAGTCCAAGATGGCATCCGTTTTAATTTTGTCTGCGGAAAGGTGCAGATTACCCTGTTTGCATTCATTGCTTTGCTGATAACATTGTACTGGGAAATGCAACACTTGTCTTTTGTGTCGTCCTTCCGATCTCAAGAATGCAAGTCCAGTCTTATAATACATTAGGCCTGACAACAAATGTAAGTTATTAATGGCAACAGTCATAGACTGTTCTCTCTGCTACCACACAAGTGGTGCTGATGCATCAAGTCTGGAACCAACAGGATCCTGAATAGCTTCTACCCCAAAGACATGACTGCTAAATAGCTACCAAATAACTAACTATCTGTATTGCCCCCTCTGTGCACCAACTCTTTTGACTCATCACATACACTGCTGCTACTGCTTATTATATATCCTGTTGCTTAGTGACTTTACCCCTACCTACATGTACATGTCTACGTCAATTACCCCGTACACTCACACATTGACTCGGAACTGGTAACCTTACTCATTGTGTATTTATTCCTTGTTTTATAATCGTTCTACAAATGTTCTCTCTGCATTTTTGGGATTGGCCCGTAAGTAAGCATTTCACTGTTAGACTACAGTGGCTTGCGAAAGTATTCACCCCCTCTGCATTTTTCCTATTTTGTTGCCTTATATCCTGGAATTAAAATAGATTTTTGGGGGGGTTTGTATCATTTGATTTACACATGTCTACCACTTTGAAGATGCAATTTTTTGTGTGTGAAACCAACAAGAAATAAGACAAGAAAACAGAAAACTTGAGCGGCATAACTATTCACCCCCCCAAAGTCAATACTTTGTAGAGTCACTTTTTGCAGCAACTACAGCTGCAAGTCTTCTGGGGTATGTCTCTATAAGCTTGGTACATCTAACCACTGGTTAGACTGCTCCAGTGGTTAGATGTGGATGGGTTCCGCTGGTGTACAGCAATCTTTAAGTCATACCACAGATTCTCAATTGGATTGAGGTCTGGGCATTGACTAGGCCATTCCAAGACATTTAAATGTTTCCCCTTAAACCACTTGAGTGTTGCTTTAGCAGTATGCTTAGGGTCATTCTCAAATCTCTGGAAGACTGAAACAGGTTCCTTCAAGAATTTCCCTGTATTTAGCGCCATCCATCATTCCTTCAATTCTGACCAGTTTCTCAGTCCCTGCCGATAAAAAACATCTCCACAGCACAATGCTGCCACCACCATGCTTCACTGTGGGGATGGTGTTCTCGGGGTGATGAGAGGTGTTGGGTTTGCGCCAGACGTAGCGTTTTCCTTGATGGCCAAAAAGCTCAATTTTAGTCTCATCTGACCAGAGTACCTTCTTCCATATGTTTGAGGAGTCTCCCACATGCCTTTAGGCAAACACCAAACGTGTTTGCTTATTTTTTCATTAAGCAATGGATTTTTTCTGGACATTCTTCCGTAAAGCCTAGCTCTGTGGAGTGTACGGCTTAAAGTGGTCCTATGGACAGATACTCCAATCTCCGCTGTGAAGCTTTGCAGCTGATTCAGGGTTATCTTTGGTCTCTTTGTTGCCTCTCTGAATAATGCCCTCCTTGCCTGGTCTGTGAGTTTTGGTGGGCGGCCATCTCTTGACAGGTTTGTTGCGGTGCCATATTTTTTTCCATTTTTTAAATAATGGATTTAATGGTTCACCGTGGGATGTTCAACGTTTCAGATATTTTTTTTATAACCCAACCCTGATCTGTACTTCTCTACAACTTTGTCCCTGACCTGTTTGGAGAGCTTCTTGTTCTTTATGGTCCCGCTTGCTTGGTGGTGCCCCTTGCTTTGTGGTGGTGCAGACTCTGGGGCCTGTCAGAACAGGTGTATATATACTGAGACAGATCATGTGACACTTAGATTGTACAGAGGTTGACTTTATTTAACGAATTATGTGACTTCTGAAGGTAATTGGTTGCACCAGATCTTATCCACTGGCTCCAGGTCATCTACAAGTCTTTGCTAGGTAAAGCCCCGCCTTATCTCAGTTCACTGGTCACCATAGCAGCACCCATCCGCAGCACGCGCTCCAGCTTGTATATTTCACTGGTCACCCCCAAAGCCAATTCCTCCTTTGGCTGACTTTCCTTCCAGTTCTCTCCTGCCAGTGACTGGAACGAACTGCAAAAATCGCTGAAGTTGGAGACTCATATCTCCCTCACTGACTTTAAGCACCTGCTGTCAGAATAGCTCACAGATCATTGCATCTGTACATAGCCCACCTGTAAATAGCCCATCCAACTACCTCATCCCCATACTGTATTTATTTTGCTCCTTTGCAACCCAGTATCTCTACTTGCACATTCATCTTATGCACATCTATCACTCCAGTGTTTAAAACTTCTTCTTGATAGGGGGCGCAATTGAAACATATGGCAAAATATGCGTACCCATTTTAAACTGCCTATTTCTCATCCCCCGAAACTAGAATATGCATATAATAGTAAGATTAGGATAGAAAACACTCTGAAGTTTCCAAAACTGTAAGAATTTTGTCTGTGAGTTAAACAGAACTTTTATTGCAGGTGAAAACCTGAGAAAATTTCAAGCGGGAAGTGGCACTAATTTTGAGAGCTCTGTGTTCGAAAGCCGTCCTATTGCATATGTGAAGTCTCATCAATAAGACCTCTTTTTCTATGTCTTCCCTAAGGTGTCAACAGCTTTTAGACGTAGTTTCAGGCCTTTATTTTGAAGGATGAGCTTGTAAGAGCAAATTGAGCAAGTGGACAGGTGGGGGCTCTCCGGGTGAATCATGCGTAAATCTGAAAAGGTAGCCATTGTTTCTCTCGCTCTAGTGAGAAGCCAACTGTGCCGGTTGATTTATTATCAAATAGATTTGTGAAAAACACAATGAAGTTGGATCAGAAACAACGGTTGACATGTTTATGTGGACATTATGGATATCATTTGGAATTTTTTTCGCCGTTGTCGCGAACGCTTTTTCCTGTGAATTCCTGGGTCATGACGCAACAAACAAACGGAGTTATTTGGATGTGAAACATATCTTTATGGAACAAAAGGAACATTTGCTGTCTAACTGGGAGTCTCGTGAGTGAAACCAACCAAAAATCAACTAAGGTAAACGATCCATTTGATTGCTTTACTGGATGTTGTTACCGAGTTACCTGACGCTAGCTGTTCTTATTGTTTTGTCGAGCGATCGATACATTTACACAAATGCATGTATTGCTTTCGCTGTAAAGCATCATTTCAAAATCTGAGACGACAGATGGATTAAGGAAAGGCTAAACTGTGTTTTGCAATACTCCACTTGTGATTTCATGAAATTATATTTTATGATTACCCTCTGGCGCTAGGCTAGGCTGTGCTAGTCAGGGTTTTTAATGACAGAAAACCCGGATCCGGGATGGGTAGCAATGAAAGGTTTTAATTGCTATATCGTAACTACCTCGCCACTATGGCCTTATTTATTGCCTTACCTCCCTTATCTTACCTCATTTGCACACTGTTTAAATACTTTTTTTCTACTGTATTATTGACTGTATGTTTGTTTATTCCATGTGTAACTCTGTGTTGTTGTATGTGTCGAATTGCTATGCTTTATCATGGCCAGGTCGCAGTTGTAAATGAGAACTTGTTCTCAACTAGCCTACCTGGTTAAATAAAGGTGAAATATATAAAATAAATACAACATTTAGGGGCTTCATAGCAAAGGGGGTGAATATGCACGCACCACTTTATCACTTTTTTTTATTTATTTTTTATTTTTAAAACAAGTTCTTTTTTTAATTTCACTTCACCAATTTGGACAATTTTGTGTATGTCCTTCACATGAAATCCAAATAAAAATCTATTTAAATTACAGGTTGTAATGCAACAAAATAGGAAAAACGCCAAGGGGGATGAATACTTTTGCAAGGCACTACACCTGTTGTTTTTATGAAGCATGTGAGAAATGAAATTTGACTTGATCTGATATTTCTGTTATTGGGGAAAGAGACACACCTGTTAACCGGGCCAGCCAGCACTTAATCCAGAGGAATTTGCACCTGCAGCGGTTTGAGCCAGGTGGCCATAGGCACTGCGTGCATAAATTAAACAGAAGTCAATGAAAATTCTCTGATCTGTATTTTACTTATCAAAATGCTAAATTTAACTGAGCGAACAGTATAGTCTATCTTATTTGCACTAGCGGAGAGCATTGGCCATATCCCAGTGAAGGCGCATATTCACTCTTCGTCATTGTTGGGTCAGTTCCACTTGAAAGTTTGTTTTTGGACAATAATTTACACCTCCAAGTTCGATGAACATCATATTGTATTTGTGTATCCCCTTCTCGTAGGCCTATTATATGGATCTGACAATGTCGTTTTTATTGATCTGTTTGTCACACTCTTAGAAAAAAGGGTTCTTCAGGACCTTTTTGGTTCTTTGAATAAGATTAAAGAATGCTTTACTAAAAATGTTTCTGTATATTGTCAATATAACAATATATAGATTATTGTTGTATTTGTGATGGGTCACAAATCCAACAACACATGGCCTCATGAACTTTTAGAACCCTTCCAGTCAGGCTTCCGGCACAGAAGCTGCCTTGGGAGAGGTTGTGAACAACCTCCTCTGTGCTGCTGATCCTCGGTACATCTACATCCTCATTCTCCTGGACGTGTCTGCAGCACTTGAAACTGTCTGTGATCAGATTTGAACGGACTGCATGGAGAGGCTTCTTGGAGTTTCCGGAACACCCCTTGCCTGGTTCCACTCATATATATGATAGACAACAGTTTGTCTCCCTTGGCAACTCAAAACAGTGTTTTGACATTGGGCTCGTTATTGTCAATGGGAAGCAGCAACAGCATAATTTTCAACTTAAGTTTTAGGAATATGAATGGGACTTTCAACGTTCATTTCCAATAGTGTTCTAGCTACTTACCAAGGTAAAAACGGCTGAATTAGTACAAAAACATGATGTGATTGATTTATTTGGATGATTTACAAGAAATCATGAAAACAGGGTTGACTTGCCAATAATAAGGAAAGTCAATTGTGAGAATCCTATAGGATTCTATTGGAAAAATCACTCATTGTATAGGATTTTTTTTACTAGGGCTCGGGGTTGGAACATCCATTGCAGTGTGTAATGCAGCCTAGTTTTATTTACACCATCTCAGAAGCTATCTTAGAAATATAACTTTGCTCTGTGCTTCTCTGAGCATGCACTTCGTATCCTATAGCCTATAGGCTATGGATAATTTGAATGCTTTTTTTTTTGTACAGACCATCAATGCATGATGAATAGGCTAGGCTAAGATATGTAGAGCGTTTTCGAAGGTGTAGCTAGGCTACAGGTGCACATTAGGGTACATCATGTTTTGGAAGAACTTTATTTTTTAAGGAATGGTAAATACTTAAATGCCGAGCCTACATTTATTTATAGGAAAGAGCACCTCTCCACCTTTGACCTTGATTACCATAGCAACAGGGACGCGTCACCTATTGTCACTGATGTGACTGGTCAGGTCCTGTAGGACTTGTCCATTGTAAAGCAGTGTCATTATTAAAAATATATATTTTCAACCTCCTTTATTAGCTAACCTTGATGATAAAGCAAATATAAAAGCTGTAACATCAAATGTACAAGTATTTCCCGATAAAGTGTTTGTAAATAACAGGCTTACAAAATATAAATGGAACATGCCTGGCAACAGTAGTATCTGGTGAAATGGCGTCTGGTTACCTAGTGCTCGGTCTATTTTAGCTATCTGATATATAGCTAGCTATATTCAATAACCTTTGACTGAATAGAAGTGCATTTTCAGTAGAATAAATAACGTAATTGTTATATATTTCAAAATGTCTGACTCGGAAGAGGACAGTCAAGATAAGCAACTTAAAATTGTAGTCATCGGAGACGGCGCATCGGGGAAGGTGAGGGATTTTCAAGCTAAATGAGCTAGCAAGCTAACAGACTTGTTATTTTGAGTAGCGTTAATTTAGGCTAGCTAGCAACATAACTATGTAGCTAATTGGGTAAATTACTGTGCAGTAGGTAACTTCAGTTCAGAAGTATCTTACAGAATTTTCATACATAGCAGCGTGTGCTAGGCCAACGTTTTGGCTATGCTTGTTAGCTGCTTAGCTAGCTAGCTCTTCAGCCAGGTAGAAGGAAAAACATCACCTAGGTTTGTCAGACAGGCAATGTTTTTGTTGTCGCATAACTATAGCCAATGATAAAACTTTTTTGGTTAATGTTAGTTACCGTCTTAATTTTGCACAACAGGGGCAGAGTAATGTTAATAGCTAGCTCTGGTCCGGGTGGAAACGTTAACGTTAGCTAGCTAACGACATGGAATCAAATCCCAGTTACTGTCAATGATGAGAGCTACCAAGCTACTTTCCTCTGAATTGTCTAACAGTGTCAACATACGGGACAATTAAGCCTGTGGTGCGCAACATGTTGCCCGACCACAGACAGTGACAAGGGCCACGTTTGTAGAACGTCATCATTCATGAAGGAGACCGAAGAAGTCGCAGCCTAATCTGCCACATTTAGGGCTGATGAGTTCAGTAGGCTAATATTTTGCTCTGATAGAATCTATAGGCTATGTGTTCAAAAATGTTTGAGCAGCTGAGTGCATCAACATGCCTAAACTAGGTTGGTTCATAAATGTATCCAGGGGTGAAAGTAGGAATTGATTTATTCCTGGTACAGGACTGCCTATATATCACGTTTTTGATGGGCATAATCCTAGAATTACGAATAGAATCCCTATTAATTCAATATGATCTCTGTGGGCCTAGTCGTAATGTACTACCTTTTATTGTGGCATAAACACAACCAGTCATGATGTTTTCATCTGATTGTCAAACAATCACTTCAAAGGATATGTTCCTCCACTCGCAACATACAGTATTTCCAGCCTCTCATGGAAAGAGACACAACACCAAAAAGTGTATTGACATTTGCCCAACTGTCATTAGGCAAGAATTTATGCACCCACTGCTGTCCTCACGTGTCTCGATGTAGCCCACTCATCTCTGCTTTGGCAAAATGTCGAATCGCATAACATTTTGGAGCGTAGGCTATACCACCCGTTTTCAAATTCATTCGCTAATATTTTATGCCTCTGACATGCGATAATGATAAGTGGTAATAGCCTACAGTTTTCTGGACATTTGGTTTTCATTATTGTGATAGGCTCATGTTTTACCGGTACGTACCCCCCCCCCCCCACTGTTTATTTTGCCGGGACGCCGGACTGCCTTATTGTCATCCCTGAATACATCTCAAAATATATGCTCCAATCTTCAATTCAGAATTGTTCAGAGGGGGATTTCCAAGGTGATCACCAGATCCATAAACTGCTTCGAAGATGGCATATTGGATTTAAATCTGTCATGAATCCTGTTAATCGTACCTGACCCTTAATCCAGGTTACATGTGCTGTTGGAGAGATTTTCTGGAGAGCTTTGGACCGTAGTACTCTGGTTGTCTAATGTTACTTTGTTAGCCACTGATTACAGGTAGGCCACACAGGTGTGTGTGTACTACACAATAATTAAGTTGCTGTATTGCCTAGTACAAGGTGTTCTAACTACATATAATGTTTAAAGCCTCTTTTCACATAATCAATGTTGTAGGTCTAAGTTACAGGGAAATAATATGGGCCTATGCCATTTACTCACGCAGGCATAACATTCAATGTATATAAAATTGTGCCTGGAACGTAAAGCTTGATTGTTGAGTAGGCAAAAAAGTGTAGACTATATCTTCAAGCGAACCCTTCCTTGCTATATTCAGAAGTGAATGTTCTCATTTGACTCCCTGCTGCACAAGCTGTGCTTTAACATGATGGCTGTGATCTTGCAGTAATGACAATTTCCTTCATATGAACCAGCAGGGGACAAGTCTCAGTCTGCCGAAATGGGATTGATCTCGTTCCAGATTGCACACACCTAAGACTCAAATGGCGTTTATGGATTTCTTAGGCTTACACTGAAAGCTTATCATTATTTTCTTCTATTACATTTGGAATTGAACCAACTGTGGTAGAAGTTTAGTGGGAAGAGGCATGGAGAGTTCTGCAGTGATAAAATGTTCAGGCGGCATCTGAATTGTTGTTGGGCTACTTTCTTACTGTCAACACCGAGGCCAGTAATAAAACAAGTTACCATTATGGACACATTTTCTTTAAAACAAAAACTAGAAACTCAAACCTCACCTAAAACTTTTAACATTCTATGCATAGGCTTTAGACCCAGCCTAGACTGTTTTAAACTGTACATATTTGAGTCTTTCTTTCATTCATTCTCTTGGTAGATATAGGCCTACATTTTCCAGACCTAGGCTCTATAGCCTACTTTGCAGAATAGCCTGAATGCAAATGTTCAGATTTATTTGAAGATACATTTTCATTTATCGGCAAATGTTTCATGAGACTGCTTGGTCTGCATGGTCATGATGCAGGTAACACAAATGTACCAACATTTCTCGTTGTCACAGCACAGACTGTTTGCAGCAAAGAGGTTGTCGTGGCAGCTGCGATGTTTCCTCTTCACTGCATCTCTGAATCCTCAAATTATTTGAGTGTGAATATACTGCATTGATTTTAAGTGCGTTTTGGCTTCACGGAACGTCTTTCTAGCTTCACTAGGAAGACGTTCCTCCCCCTCAAAGAGAAACAAAATAAATAGAGCACTACATGTAGTTCTGCTGCTGGATGCGTCATGTGTCTGCAGACTATTCGCCCATTGCACACGATAACGCGTTATGTAGTTTAGTCACCCAACCAACATACACTGCTCAAAAAAATAAAGGGAACACTAAAATAACACATCCTAGATCTGAATGAATGAAATATTCTTATTAAATACTTTTTTCTTTACATAGTTGAATGTGCTGACAACAAAATCACACAAATTATCAATGAAAATCAAATTTATCAACCCATGGGAGGTCTGGATTTGGAGTCACACTCAAAATTAAAGTGGAAAACCACACTACAGGCTGATCCAACTTTGATGTAATGTCCTTAAAACAAGTCAAAATGAGGCTCAGTAGTGTGTGTGGCCTCCACGTGCCTGTATGACCTCCCTACAACGCCTGGGCATGCTCCTGATGAGGTGGCGGATGGTCTCCTGAGGGATCTCCTCCCAGACCTGGACTAAAGCATCCGCCAACTCCTGGACAGTCTGTGGTGCAACGTGGCGTTGGTGGATGGAGCGAGACATGATGTCCCAGATGTGCTCAATTGGATTCAGGTCTGGGGAACGGGCGGGCCAGTCCATAGCATCAATGCCTTCCTCTTGCAGGAACTGCTGGCACACTCCAGCCACATGAGGTCTAGCATTGTCTTGCATTAGGAGGAACCCAGGGCCAACCGCACCAGCATATGGTCTCACAAGAGGTCTGAGGATCTCATCTCGGTACCTAATGGCAGTCAGGCTACCTCTGGCGAGCACATGGAGGGCTTTGCGGCCCCCCAAAGAAATGCCACCCCACACCATGACTGATTTCTGTAACTCCAAGTCAAACCGGTCATGCTGGAGGATGTTGCAGGCAGCAGAACGTTCTCCACGGCGTCTCCAGACTCTGTCACGTCTGTCACATGTGCTCAGTGTGAACCTGCTTTCATCTGTGAAGAGCACAGGGCGCCAGTGGCGAATTTGCCAATCTTGGTGTTCTCTGGAAAATGCCAAATGTCCTGCACGGTGTTGGGCTGTAAGCACAACCCCCACCTGTGGACGTCGGGCCCTCATACCACCCTTATGGAGTCTGTTTCTGACCGTTTGAGCAGACACATGCACATTTGTGGCCTGCTGGAGGTCATTTTGCAGGGCTCTGGCAGTGCTCCTCCTTGCACAAAGGCGGAGGTAGCGGTCCTGCTGCTGGGTTGTTGCCCTCCTACGGCCTCCTCCACGTCTCCTGATGTACTGGCCTGTCTCCTGGTAGCGCCTCCATGCTCTGGACACTACGCTGACAGACACAGCAAACCTTCTTGCCACAGCTCGCATTGATGTGCCATCCTGGATGAGCTGCACTACCTGAGCCACTTGTGTGGGTTGTAGACTCCGTCTCATGCTAGAGTGAAAGCACCGCCAGCATTCAAAAGTGACCAAAACATCAGCCAGGAAGCATAGGAACTGAGAAGTGGTCTGTGGTCATCACCTGCAGAACTACTCCTTTATTGGGGGTGTCTTGCTAATTGCCTATAATTTCCACCTTTTGTCTATTCCATTTGCACAACAGCATGTGAAATGTATTGTCAATCAGTGTTGCTTCCTAAGTGGACAGTTTGATTTCACAGAAGTGTGATTGACTTGGAGTTACATTGTGTTGTTTAAGTGTTCCCTTTATTTTTTTGAGCAGTGTATATTTAGGCTATAGCAAAGGGTTTAAATACTTCAGATTAAAATTTTTAATGAATTTATAAATGGTTTGAAGAACGTAATTCCACTTTGACATTATGGGGTATTGTGTGGTAAAAATGGGACATTTTATATTCAGGCTGTAACACAACAATTTGTGGAGTGAATAGTGTCTGAAGGTGCTCTAGGTAGATAGCAGGTTTAATTCCCCTGTGTGTTCCCTTTTGGTGTGTTCCGTATGGCGTTTCGTCTTTTATTTTTGACGTATTGCGGTAAATGGTGGTAGATTGTCACATATTGAATGCTCTGTGAATGTAAAGAAACAATTCATAAGAGGACGAAGATTATAGAACCTTTTTAGTGATATTCAAATAGTAAATACAATGGAAGCGCCACTGTTTCAATTTTCCTCCATGTTTATGTCAGCACATTGCTCTAAAGATAGCTAATCCATCAAAATGAATTAAACATGGCATGTCAAGTCTGTTTTATGTGAATCACATTGTTTTCAGACGAGCATAACGAACACACTTAAGTGACATGGAGTTTTGGATTTCTTGTGGCGATTAGAGGCTGTAGTTAAGATGCATCCCGTGTCTACCCAAAACACCTGTTTTTATTTGTTACAGTTGGGCTTTGTCAGTTTTCAAGACAGCAGAGGTAATTGCTTTAGCTCGTCTCATACTAATTACAATGGCTCGGATAAACGTCATCCCAAAACGGTTATCTTTAAAAAAAAAATGTATTGAGTAAAGTCATAGGCCCACGTTATTTGCAGTTATGGAATAGGCCTAGTTGTCATACAGAACAACACTCCAACACTCGAGCTTGATCATAAGGCTTGAATTCAATGAAGTTAGTCATTCGCTTAGCGTGATTTCTCTCTGTTTCAGACGTCACTCGCCACCAGGTTTGCCCAGGAGGCCTTTGGGAAACAATACAAACAAACCATTGGCCTTGATTTCTTTCTGAAGAGAATAACTCTGCCAGGTAAGACCCCTTCGTCCTCTAGGATTGCCGGCCTGCTCTGTACCACACCACAGACACAGGCATACATTTGCACATGCATATGCACACACGCGGTAACACGCGCGCACAAACTGAACTCTACCTGTTATAGGCACACTGATCAAATCAAAGTTCATTTGTCACGTGCGCCGTGCGCAGTGAAATGCTTACTTGCAGGCTCTAACTAATAGTGCAAAAAAGGTATTAGGTAAACAATAGGTAGGTAAAGAAAAAACAACAGTAAAAAGATAGGCTATATACAGTAGTGAGGCTATAAAAGTAGCGAGGCTACATACAAACACTGGTTAGTCAGGCTGATTGAGGTAGTATGTACATGTAGATATGGTTAAAGTGACTATGCATATATGATGAGCAGAGAGTAGCAGTAGCGTAAAAGAAGGGTTGACGGGTGGTGGGTGGCGAGACACAATGCAGATAGCCCGGTTAGCCAATGTGCGGGAGCACTGGTTGGTCGGCCCAATTGAGGTAGTATGTACATGAATGTATAGTTAAAGTGACTATGCATATATGATTAACAGAGAGTAGCAGCAGCGTAAAAAGGGGTTGGGGGGGCACACAATGCAAATAGTCCGGGTAGCCATTTGATTACCTGTTCAGGAGTCTTATGGCTTGGGGGTAAAAACTGTTGAGAAGCCTTTTTGTCCTAGACTTGGCACTCCGGTACCGCTTGCCATGCGGTAGTAGAGAGAACAGTCTATGGCTGGGGTGGCTGGGGTCTTTGACAATTTTTAGGGCCTTCCTCTGACACCGCCTGGTGTAGAGGTCCTGGATGGCAGGCAGCTTAGCCCCAGTGATGTACTGGGCCGTACGCACTACCCTCTGTAGTGCCTTGCGGTCAGAGGCCGAGCAATTGCTATACAAGGCAGTGATGCAACAAGTCAGGATGCTCTCGATGTTGCAGCTGTAGAACCTTTTGAGGATCTCAGGACGCATGCCAAATCTTTTTAGTTTCCTGAGGTGGAATAGGCTTTGTCGTGCCCTCTTCACGACTGTCTTGGTGTGTTTGGACCATTCTAGTTTGTTGTTGATGTGGACACCAAGGAACTTGAATCTCTCAACCTGCTCCACTACAGCCCCGTCGATGAGAATGGGGGTGCGCTCGGTCCTCCTTTTCCTGTAGTCCACAATCATCTCCTTAATCTTGGTTACATTGAGGGATAGGTTGTTATTCTGGCACCACCCGGCCAGGTCTCTGACCTCCTCCCTATTGGCTGTCTCGTCATTGTCGATGATCAGGCCTACCACTGTTGTGTCGTCTGCAAACTTAATGATGTTGTTGGAGTCGTGCCTGGCCATGCAGTCGTGGGTGAACAGGGAGTACAAGAGGACTAAGCACGCACCCCTGAGGGGCCCCAGTGATGAAGATCAGCGAGGCAGATGTGTTGCTTCTACCCCCAAGCCATTAGACTGCTGAACAACTAATCAAATGGCCACCCGGACTATTTACACTGATCTTCGTTCTGCACCACATAAAACATTCATGTTCTTATTTGTTTACTTTCAAACCCACGGAAATAAAGCCTGTGGTCTGTGTCCTCCTGGATGTGTAAAATAACAATTTGACTAATGCTATATTTAGACTAAAGCTCTCCGATTTCACTTCCTACCATATGAAATTGGGAGTTTCACCATTTTGAATAGCATATTTAAAACGGTGCCAATGTATCCTTGAGACTGCGAAAGTCTGCAAAGTAGCTCCAATCTTTTAATGACTAATAAAATAAATATGATAACTTGAAAGTATTACATTCAGTCCTAGTTTCAGTTGGTAATAGTAGGAGAAAGAAAACAATGTTTTAGTAGAGATGATTAACACCTTCGTGGATCTTGGGAAGCGCAAGGCTTCAATGAGAAATCACACAAATAACGCCAATCTTGTGATTTCGGTAAAACTAGTTGAACCATTACGACACGGCAAGATGGGGCTTATTCCGTAATCCATCTGCGTTAATATCGTGGATATAATAATAGTAAACGTTGGTTCTACACCAGAGTTGTTAAATGGAACATTTTCTGGGGGATTGGGTTGGGTGTACGGTTTGGGTGGTCCTTCTGAGCTTCGTTAGGAGCCCGCCTTCGACTGGGTGTATTGTGTGGGTTTATGGGGCTTTCTGGGTCTCTCCAAGATGGGGTAGGTGGGAGTATAGCTGGCGCTGGCCCCTCTCACCGTGAAGGCTCGGCTTGTCAACTTAATGTACATTTTACAATGCCGGGAATGATAATGCGAGGCCGATTTAGCACACACAACAGCCTCCTCTGTGTGCTTTTTATAACAATACCTCTTCCAGATGTCTCGTCTGTTAAACTGGTGGGGGGAGTGATTGACCTGTGATGGAAAATAACTTTAATAATTTTAGCTAGTCTTGTCAATTCGAATCTTAGTGAAGATCATGCAAATTCTCAATGTTCGCTTTTGAAGCAAAATCTAAAATGGGCATTCATACTTATCAAAATGGTAATGTTTTAAGTGTGTATTTATTGGGTTCCACTGAACTGCGCTAGCAAAGAATTCTAAGATCACAAATGGCCATTAACTCACCACATAAGCAGGAATACTTTGGGTCTGTCGAGTCAGCTTGAGTCTTTGAAACACACACACAGTTTATGTCCGAGTGCAGAGGATGGGTAGAGATGGCTAGCATACTGTAACACCAAGGGCAGTTATTCATTGCACTCTTCAATGTAGCTTTACATTGACACTGTATAGTCTAGATGTAGTCACTGAACACTTGTGCTTCCTTCCTCTGTGAAACGGGGACCTGTGTGGTGGGACTCGGCTCGTCCAGCCGTGTCCATACTGTATGCTCAGCTCGCCATCAGCGCTCTAGGCGAAGGAAGGGCCCTTATCACAACTCCTCACTGTCTGGTCCTGCCCTCCTTCTTTTCTCAACCACCGCTTTCATTTTCCAGAGGAAGAAAATATTGATTTGGTTTTGTACCCTGTCTCTCGCTCTTTCCCACTCCCTACCTCCCTCCTAAATAATTTGGGACAGGAGTATTCTTTTGCTTCTTATTTTGTGTTTAGTTATCAGTCATTTTTCTCAACCCCATAAATATTTATCCTCAGTCTCCTTGACTTGGGAGCATCAACCTCATCACTGTGCACTTTCATCACCATGTCAACATATTTCATCTGTAGCATATTAAACTGCATGGTTTCCCGAGTCGTAGTGGGAAGATCACACACCATATCCTCATATGACTCTAAATTTACTTCAATATGATGGTTATTATATCAATATTTGCACATAAAGGTGTTTCCACCGCCGTTTATCGCATAGTTAATTTGACCGACACACAAAGATCCCACCATGTCGAATGAACAAATTTGTCTGCATTTATAAAATTGCACCAAAACTTCCTGTTTCTATCACAGCTGTTGGGATTATTTTGTATACTCTCTTAAAAACTGTGGATGGAAACGTTGTTAACAAAGTCCTTTTCATATTTTACTGATTTTAAGTTTCTCAATTTTCTCTTCCCTCAGGCAACTTGAATGTTACTTTGCAAGTGTGGGATATTGGAGGTCAATCGATCGGAGGGAAAATGCTGGATAAATATGTCTACGGGGCTCAGGTACGATCTCACACACACACACACACACACACACACTTTTTTGTTTTATTATCCTTGCGGGGACCAACAATTGTTTCCCATTCAAAATCCTATTTCCCTTAACCCTAAACCTAACCCCTAAGCCACAAATAGCCTTTTTCCTTGTGGGGACCGGTGAAATGTCCCCACTTGTCAGATTTCTCCTTGCTTTACTAACCTTGTGATGACTTCTGGTCCCCACAAGGATAGTAAAAACCAAAAGAACACACTCAATAAACGCCAAGGTGGTCTGTCGTTCTTCACGTTAGAGCTAATTTACATTGTAATAGGGGTTTTCCCTATTAGGCTTTTGGGTAATTAATACGCCTTTATGATCATTAGTGCAGCAGGACCCTGCACAGACTGCAGTCACGTTTTACTACTTAGCTGGCCATACAGACTACCTTATGTATAGTATGACGGGTTATTGCAGTGTCAACGAGAACCTCTTTCTATTCACGTTAATTAGTACATTTACACTTATTTTGTTCAAAAAGAATGAAATTAGAGTGAGAAAGAGCAAGGTATTTCTCACTCTAATTTCATTCTTTTTGAACAAAATAAGTGTAAATGTACTAATTAACGTGAATAGAAAGAGGTTCTCGTTGACACTGCAATAACACGTGGGTGGGAGTATTTTATGTGTGCATTTGCCGCACTCCGCTAGGCAACATCCTTAAGTGGTTGTTGCTATATGGGGCATGTAGAGCATGAGACAGAGACACCACTGGAGGCTACTGTAGTACCTCCTCAGACACCCCGCTCACTCACACAAAAACAAGGTGTAGTTCATAGAATACTTTGGTATCTCACAAGTTCTTTATGGGCCTTTCACGACCATTGTTTGACGCGCCTCGGGCGATACCAAATCGTATAGACATTTGGTAGAGCCGCACTGTAATTGTAACTGACGCAAACTGTCGTCACCGGCCTTCTGTGTTGTGACATTGCGTGTGTCCTGTGCCAGACACGTCCTGAATGAAAAAAAGAGCTGCATTCTGTTTCATGAGGACGCAATCAAAGTCGAGGTATAGTCTATTTTATTTTGGCTCCTTTTCATATTCTATAGTCTTTTGGATTTGGTAAAGAACAGACTTATGACACAGTTTTGGCACTTAAGGCTTTTGTTTTAAACATGTACACTGAAGTGTTTCATTTTTGTTTACATAAAAAATGGTACAGCAGCCAGCTTCAACGGCCTGGTTATTCCGAAGGACACCTTTTTGTGCTTTGCCATGTGTAAAACCGGAAGTAGTCACCTGACAATACCTTTTTGGATACGACAAATGGAGAGCGGTGAGGCTTGTCTGTTTACTCCCACACCGGTTGCGCTTTTCTACTCAACTGCTTCCGGCTTTGAACTTATGCTGACAGTAAGTATTTCTACTCAACTGCTTCCGGCTTTGAACTTATGCTGACAGTACTGACACTAAGTATTTCGAAGAAGGGAGGGTGATGAGACCTAATTCGTAACCACTTTTACCACCCTCTTTTATTTGTTTTAAAGCCCAGACACCTGTTATGACACAGAGATAACCAACCTCACCCCCATCCTGTTTGGCTGGGTGGACCGATTCTAGTGTAGGCGTAGTGGCTCGGCTGTATGTTCCTCTGCATCTATTAACAGCGACATAGGTCGTCTTTAATCTCAGGCTAACTCCAAGAGAGCGAGGAGCTGCCAACTCCTTGGGGACTGTGTGGTAGAGGAGGAATTGACTTCTCTCAGACACTCGTGCCACCTACTGCTCACTTTCCCACATTTGACCTCTCTGGCATGTTTGTTCTCATCTGATGTCAAATTGAATTCATTTTGGAATGTTGTGATTAGGCTACACCATTTAGATTTTCCATGGTATTGTTTTTCAGGGTGTTCTTCTAGTGTACGACATTACAAACTACCAGAGCTTTGAGAATCTGGAGGACTGGTACGGCATGGTCAAGAAGGCCAATGAAGAGTCAGACGTCCAGCCTGTGGTCTCACTGGTGGGAAACAAAAGTCGGTATTTAAAACATCTTTCTCACACACACACCCACACACACACACGTTCTATTCCTTTCTTCTGCTCATAGGCCACACTCTTATGAGGCTAAAGCAGACGAGCAACCATAGTGTATAAACGCAGAGAGCTGTGAAGAGAATGCCGTTTACAATGCAGTAAAGATAAATCACCAGTTTCTCTGCCGGCGAAATGTTTTATTCACGCTTTTATACACTGCACGCGTTTGTAGTACAGCACAACCATATGACTGGATCCAGCTCTATTTTGCGAGCCACTGGAAATTGATTTGTCTATTGGGGCTGTTGATTATTCACTTCCCGTTATGTCTCCACTCCTCTGCACTTTGTGGTGTGTAAGATAGCTCGGTGAGGAAAAATGTACTTATTATGACTAGAAAACGACAGAGAATCGGCCCTTCTCTATCGGCTTTGCATATAGACCCTTTACATGGCAAAACTGCTGCTATGTCAAACACCACTCACCATCTGAGCCATGAGCACTGCACAATGCCGAGGAATGTCTCGCTAGGAAAATCAGCGGCAGGCTATCTTTTTCTTCAACCGAAAGGTGCAGTATTGAGAAATGGATGAATTGACACAGTGACCAAAATCAAACTCCTGTTGCAATTTTTTGTTTGTTTTTGTTCATTCACTATTAATAAGGCTTGTGTCAGGACATGCGATAAGCAAGTTAGCTAGCTATGTGACCAGCAAAGATTATGATAACTAGCTAACCCTTTCATCTGTGGTGTTAGCTAGCTAGCTATAATAGCCACTATGCTAGCTATAATAGCCACTATGCTAGCTATAATAGCCACTATGCTATGCTAGCTATAATAGCCACTATGCTATGCTAGCTATAATAGCCACTATGCTAGCTAGCTGGCTAGGTAATAGTACAGCTAATGTATCAGATAGGAGCCAAAGTAGCTAGCTAATAGTGATGGGCATTCCGGCTCTTTTCAGTGAGCCAGCTCGTTCGGGTCAGCTCACAAAAAAGAGCCGGCTCTTTTTTTCTTAAACAGTTTGCAATAGTTTGACTATGATTGGTGTTAAATACATTGGGGTTAAGGTAGAATTGTTTTAAAAAATGCATTGGTTTGTTATGAAAAATAATGTTTATATACATTAAAAAGTTTTAAATGCAAATGTTTAATAGCAAAGTGCATATAAATCTAACAATTCAAAACGAATGCAATCTGAACAACATAATAATAGAATATTGCACCATATCAAAGAAAAATAAATAACAATGTGCAAAACTGCAGCATCCCACTTAAAACACTAAACTGGTTCCTCTTTTCTCTCTCTTCTTTATTGCCATGTTATAACCAGCAACACACAGCAAAACGCTGACCATATTCTGCTTTTGAGAGATTTGCATTCAGAAATGCAAGCTGCCTCACTTTCGAGGGGCTGATGTGGTTTCTTCTCAGTAATTATTTGTCTCGTTTTCGAAAAGACCCTCTCAGAGGGAACGGATGTGGCCACTATGCAGAGTCTCCCTGTCATGACTTTAGTAAGCCGTGGGTAGACAGAGGCCTTGTTCTTCCACCAGCTCAGAGGATCTGCAGATCCTGGGGCTCCTCCAAATAGGATCGGACCTCCATTATGGCATCTGCTGAGGGATTCCTTCGTGCTGCATCCCCAGTTGCTCTCTCGTCAAACAGCATCCAAACAGCAGGCGTTTGTGGCACTACTGCTGGTGCTTCTGCTCCATCTGATCCCTCTTCTTCCTGTTGCCCTGGTGCCTGAGCCAGCTGACTGCTGGGGCTGTCCCTCCCTGCTGCTGAGATTATTATTTGAAGAGCCTCATCAATCGCTCTGGCATCACAGAAGGGTAACTTCTTAAACCTTGTGTCAAATGCAGCGGTTTCTGATGGCACGTGATTATATTCCACTCTGTGGAACTTTTTGTCCATTGATGAACATAGGGTGTCCATCAACTCTGTCACATGTCCTGTGGTTACATTTGCTTCTCTCTGGTGGCTGGCTGTGATTCGCTGCAGACCCTTACACAGGTGAATCATTTTTGAGGCTGTCACATAGCTGAAAAGAGAGAACAGAACAGGTTCATGTTTTGTCTACTGATACTACATTCTCATCTACTGCTCATATATATATATATATATATATAAGGATGTAGTAATAACTGCTTACTGTATCTCTCCACTGATCTCCACAGTGACCTGCTCAAAAGGTTCCAGGACTCTGCACACCACCTATTCCTCTTGGGTCAGAGCATCAACAGGTGCATTGACAATGGCCAGGGTAGAGATGATGGCATCCTTTGACTCAAGAAACCACTTCAACATATAAAATGTTGAATTCCACCTTGTAGTGCAGTCTTGTTTAGGCCTCAGCTCAGGCATCCTCATCTGGCGTTGTGTAGACTTGAGTTTTTCAGCACCTATTGTGCTCCTGTGGAAGTATTCCACAGCTGCTTTCACTTTGTTCACAGTGGCTTCATCACCTTCAGAGCATCTCTTACAATCAGGTTGATTGTGTGCGCAAGACATGGATGATGGGCCCATTTTAACATTTTCATGACTTTGGTTATGTTCGCTGCATTGTCGCTAACACAACAGACCACTTTTCCATCTACTTGCCACTCTCAACAGTTCCTCTGCCAAGTTCTCTGAGGTGTGTCTGTCGCTGAACTGAAAGCAGTCCAGAAGACAGCTAGACATCAAAAAATCGTCAAGGAAGTGACATGTAACCGACATGTAAAAAGTGGTTACATGCTGACCAGACCGGACATGTCGCGTGCGCGAGCGTCGCAAAATAAATGTAGAAATCCATGTTATTCAATTATTGCACCCACACTGCTCGTCTGCGACGCCAAGGGCTAAAATAGAACTCATTCCTATTTCTGACGCAGATCGCGCTGCAAGTCCTGCCTCTCCCATCTCCTCATTGGTTTATAGAAGCAGGTACCCACGTGCCATCTCCTCATTGGTTATACCCACGAACTGTTTTGCCGGTAGTCGTGGTAATACACTGCTCAAAAAAATAAAGGGAACACTAAAATAACACATCCTAGATCTGAATGAATGAAATATTCTTATTAAATACTTTTTTCTTTACATAGTTGAATGTGCTGACAACAAAATCACACAAATTATCAATGGAAATCAAATTTATCAACCCATGGAGGTCTGGATTTGGAGTCACACTCAAAATTAAAGTGGAAAACCACACTACAGGCTGATCCAACTTTGATGTAATGTCCTTAAAACAAGTCAAAATGAGGCTCAGTAGTGTGTGTGGCCTCCACGTGCCTGTATGACCTCCCTACAACGCCTGGGCATGCTCCTGATGAGGTGGCGGATGGTCTCCTGAGGGATCTCCTCCCAGACCTGGACTAAAGCATCCGCCAACTCCTGGACAGTCTGTGGTGCAACGTGGCGTTGGTGGATGGAGCGAGACATGATGTCCCAGATGTGCTCAATTGGATTCAGGTCTGGGGAACGGGCGGGCCAGTCCATAGCATCAATGCCTTCCTCTTGCAGGAACTGCTGACACACTCCAGCCACATGAGGTCTAGCATTGTCTTGCATTAGGAGGAACCCAGGGCCAACCGCACCAGCATAAGGTCTCACAAGGGGTCTGAGGATCTCATCTCGGTACCTAATGGCAGTCAGGCTACCTCTGGCGAGCACATGGAGGGCTTTGCGGCCCCCCAAAGAAATGCCACCCCACACCATGACTGACCCACCGCCAAACCGGTCATGCTGGAGGATGTTGCAGGCAGCAGAACGTTCTCCACGGCGTCTCCAGACTCTGTCACGTCTGTCACGTGCTCAGTGTGAACCTGCTTTCATCTGTGAAGAGCACAGGGCGCCAGTGGCGAATTTGCCAATCTTGGTGTTCTCTGGCAAATGCCAAACGTCCTGCACGGTGTTGGGCTGTAAGCACAACCCCCACCTGTGGACGTCGGGCCCTCATACCACCCTCATGGAGTCTGTTTCTGACCGTTTGAGCAGACACATGCACATTTGTGGCCTGCTGGAGGTAATTTTGCAGGGCTCTGGCAGTGCTCCTCCTGCTCCTTCTTGCACAAAGGCGGAGGTAGCGGTCCTGCTGCTGGGTTGTTGCCCTCCTACGGCCTCCTCCACGTCTCCTGATGTACTGGCCTGTCTCCTGGTAGCGCCTCCATGCTCTGGACACTACGCTGACAGACACAGCAAACCTTCTTGCCACAGCTCGCATTGATGTGCCATCCTGGATGTGCTGCACTACCTGAGAACTACTCCTTTATTGGGGGTGTCTTGCTAATTGCCTATAATTTCCACCTGTTGTCTATTCCATTTGCACAACAGCATGTGAAATGTGTTGTCAATCAGTGTTGCTTCCTAAGTGGACAGTTTGATTTCAAAGAAGTGTGATTGACTTGGAGTTACATTGTGTTGTTTAAGTGTTCCCTTTATTTTTTTGAGCAGTGTACAATGAAAGTTTAGATGCAATCACCATATAATTTAAACGATGAAAAAGCCTGGAAGGAGGAGAGATGACTAGAAACTATTCGGTTGGCCGTTTTATGTGTGGATTAATTGTCGGAGTAGAGGTCCTTGTGCATCTCAGGTAAAATAACAACTCAATGTTTATATCCCAGGACAAATTAACGTTAGCTAGCAAGTGTAAGCTAACTAGCTAAATTGCCATACATGTTTAATGCTTTTTGACCTGTCCCCAAATGAATGTCATTGGTTCAGAGTTTGTTTTGATATTTTAACCTGCGTGTCGTCATCGCGTTTGGTATGGGGGGGGCAAAATACATGTATGCACGATAGCGCACGCGCGCAGCCAGTTTGGGCTCCTTGTTACCCTTGATGTTCAGCAGTCAGTGGTAAGTAAAACCTCTGTCCTCCACGATCGAAAATGGCTGGAAATCGGTGGCAATCATTTTAGCCAATGCAATATCAATTTGGCCTTGATTTGCTACAGACATAGACTTTGGTATAAACTGGTCCATAGAAGACTGCGTTGCTGTGGGTACAGAGTAGGCCTACTTGACTGAGTGGATACATCTCCACGTGTGGAGGTGCTGGCTCCACCACTATCACTAGCAGGCCCGCTAGTTTCTCGAAGCTCCGCTACAGCTAGCTTCACAGTTGGGTGCACAGTTCACATATGCCGGTGTAGGTTGTGCGTAGAACCAGCTTTATGAGATTTTGTTTTGGCAAATTCTACACTGTGCTCTAACATTGTCTACATTATTAAAATGCTACTGTGCTTCCGACTCATTTTCCAGTTGTTTTCACACCTTTTGGCAAACACCACATGTGTTTGCTTATTTTTTAAACAAAAAACAAAACAAATTGTAGACCTCAAGTTTGGTTCATCCTTGGGAGCAAGGACAAACAATGTACAAATAGTACGCAAGTATAAACACCATGGGACCACGCAGTCGCCAATACCGCTCAGGAAGGAGACGCGTTCTGACTCCTAGAGATGAACGTACTTTGATGCGAAAAGTGCAAATCAATCCCAGAATAACAGCAAAGGACCTTGTGAAGATGCTGGAGGAAAAAGGTACAAAAGTATCTATATCCACAGTAAAACAAGTCCCATATCGACATAACCTAAAAGGCCGCTCAGCAAGGAAGAAGCCACTGCTCCAAAACTGCCATAAAAAAGCCAGACTACGGTTTGCAACTGCACACGGGGAGAAATATCATACTTTTTGGAGAAATGTCCTCTGGTCTGAAGAAACAAAAATAGAACTGTTTGGCCATAATGACCATAGTTATGGTTGGAGGGAAAAGGGGGAGGCTTGCAAGCCGAAGAACAGCATCCCATCTGTGAAGCACGGCGGTGGCAGCATCATGTTGTGGGGGTGCTTTGCTGCAGGAGGGACTGGTGCACTTCACAAAATAGATGGCATCATGAGGGAGGATAATTATGTGGATATATTGAAGCAACATCTCAAGACATCAGTCAGGAAGTTAACTTCTTATGGCTGCAAGGCAAAGTGTTGAGTAGCCAGTGAAATCGTGCCCATTTCAAACGGCCTCCTACTCAAATCTTGCTCGTACAATATGAATATTATTATTCTTTTTGGATAGAAAACACTTTGTAGTTTCTAAAAGAGTTGGAATTATTTCTCTGAGTGAAACAGAAGTCCTTCTGCATCACTTTTCCTGACCAGGAAGTAAAATGTCAGAAATCGGTGCTCTTTTCAATTTGATCCCTATACATGGGCTTAACACTTAGGAGTCTGCTGACAATCTATACGCCTTCCTATTGGTGTAAAGAGGATGTCAGAGAAGAAATTTTTCTGCTCATCTTGTTCTGTGGTGGAAAAAAAACTATTTCTTTGTCCTGACCGTCCACTTCCGGTACTCTGGAGGAAGTGGGATGGACTTTTGTTTTGCCTTGGTAACGAACGGCTAACGTCTCCAGCTCGAATTTTTTTTGCTACATGTGACCATATCACCGTAATGTATGTTTTTTCAATATAGTTTAATCAGATTATTGAAACTTTATTCGGGAGTTTTGCCGTGTTCCGTCATCTGACTGTGTTTACGTTGGAGAAATTTATGCCACTACGCTAGTGCCAATGCTAATTGAAGAGGGACATATGCCATTCTGAATCGAAACAACGACTCATCTGGACAGAGTACACGTTCTTCAACATTCTGATGAAAGATCAGCAAAAGTAAGACCCATTTTATGATGTTATTTCATATATCTGTCGTGCATGTGAATTGGCCGTGGGCGCCCAATTATTTCGGTCTATTTTAGCTACGCTAATATAGCGATACATTTTGTTTGCGCTGTAAAACATTTAATAAATCGGAAATATTGTTTGGAATCACAATATGCCTGTCTTTCAATTGCTGCAGACTATGTATTTTTCAGAAATGTTTTATGGTGAGTAATTAGCTATTTGACGTTGGTGTCTGTAAATATTATGGCTGCTTTTGGTGCAATTTCGGCTTGTAGCTGAAATGTAAACTATGGTTTATACATGAAATATGCAAATTTTTCGAACAAAACATATGCTATACAATAAATATGTTATCAGACTGTCATCTGATGAATTTGTTTCTTGGTTAGTGGCTATTTATATCTTTATTTGGTCGAATTTGTGATAGCACCTGATGGAGTAAGAAACTGATGGAGTTAGAAAAAGTTGTGTCTTTTGCTAACGTGGTTAGCTAATAGATTTACATATTTTGTCTTCCCTGTAAAACATTTTAAAAATCGGACATGTTGGCTTGATTCACAAGATGTGCACCTTTCATCTGGTGTCTTGGACTTGTTAATGTGTGAAAGTTAAATATTTAAAAAAAAATAGATTTTGAATTTCGCGCCGTGCATTTTGAGCTGGATGTTGTCATAAGTGTACCGGTGTCGGGCTGCCCCCGTAAAAGGTTAAAGCTTGGTCTCCCAAATGGACAATGACCGCAAGCATACTTCCAAAGTTGTGGCAAAATGGCTTAAGGACAACAAAGTCAGGGTATTGGAGTGGCCATCACAAAGCCCTGACCTCAAACCTATAGAAAATTTGCGGGGAGATCTGAAAAAGCGTGTGCGAGCAAGGAGGCCTACAAACCTGACTGGTACACCTGAAAACTGAAAACTTTCCGACTGCATTGTATGTGATAAGGTCACACAGAGGGCCAGAGGTAATTACAGACACCTGTGACAATCTGAAGTAGCCAAAAGGGCCACTAGATGTGATAGATTACATAAAATGCCTTGAAAGATACCAACAAACTGGTAGTTTACTGGTAAAATTAGAACGTTTCCAGGAATATACCCTCCCTTTGCAACCTCATTTCCTCCGAAAGGACCTCAAAAGGAGAAAAATTACTTTACAAAAAGGTGCCTTAAAACCTTTACTTAATACCCATCCCGGATCCGGGATCCTCCTCATCAAAAAAGCTGACTAGCATAGCCTAGCCTAACGGGACAGGGATACCATATAATATAATTTTCATGAAATCACAAGTCCAATACAGCAAATGAAAGATAAACATCTTGTGAATCCAGCCATCATTTCCGATTTTTAAAATGTTTTACAGCGAAAACACTATGTATTTCTATTAGCTAACCACAATAGCCAAACACACAACCGCATATTTTCACCATGTTTCCACCGCATAGGTAGCTTTCACAAAACCGACAAAATAGAGATAAAATTAGTCACTAACCAAGAAACAACTTCATCAGATGACAGTTTTATTACATGTTATACAATACATTTATGTTTTGTTTGAAAATGTGCATATTTAGCGCTGCAATCGTGGTTATACATTGTGAATACGTAGCAACATTTTCGCCGGATTGTCCGGAGATATTTTGGACACTCACCTAATCTGACCAAAGAACTCATCATAAACTTTACATAAAAATACTTGTTGTATGGCAAATGAAAGATACACTGGTTCTTAATGCAACCGCTGTGTTAGATTTAAAAAAATAACTTTACCATAACATACAGCTTGCGTTATTGTGAGACAGCACTCACCAACACGGCGGAGAATAGGAGTCAATATTTTACACAGAAATACGAAATAACATCATATGTTTTCTTACTTTTGCTGAGCTTCCATCAGAATGTTGTACAAGGAGTCCTTGGTCCAGAATAAATCGTTGTTTGGTTTTAGAATGTCCCATTTCTTCTGTCGAATTCACGCCACAATGCTAGCCAAGGTTACTAACATTCCCATCCTCTCTTGACGCAAAGAACGGAAAACTCCAAAAGTCCCAATAAACGTTGAATAAACTGATAAAACTCGGTTGAAAAAACCTACTTTATGATGTTATTATCATATGTATCAAATAAAATCAGAGCCGGAAATATTCGCCGTGTAAACCGAACTCTTTTCAGAAGGCAATGTCGAGCTCCGCCTTGCGCCTTCGAAGACAAAGAAAATTCCAGACCTGTCACTCCAAAAGCTCTTGTTCGACCTCAGATCAAGCTAGACACCCCATTCCACCTTCCACTGCCTGTTGACATCTATAGGCATCTATAGGCCTGTAGATAAATATAAGGCAATTGAATAGGCAGGCCCTGAAACAGAGCCTCGTTTTCAGATTTTTCACTTCCTGTATGGAAGTTTGCTGCAAAATGAGTTCTGTTTTACTCGCAGATATAATTCAAACAGTTTTAGAAACTTGAGTGTTTTCTATCCAATAGTAATAATAATATGCATATTGTATGATCTAGAATAGAGTACGAGGCCGTTTAAATTGGGCACGATTTTTTCCAAAGTGAAAACAACGCCCCCCCTATTGACAAGAAGTTCTGAACGTGACGCAACAATTCAATGATGTTGCCAATTATCTATGTCAGGCAGACCCTGAGTGTATCTTGAGCTGGTGTAAACCTCATAATTTCTGTGCAAGTCCAGATATGAGGTTCACTCTGTCTGTGTACTGTGTAACCTTGTGTGAAGTCAATCTTGCTCTCTGTGTAATTTGCTGCCACATTACGCTGCATTTTCTCCACAGTTGACCTGGAGCATATGAGGACAGTGAAGGCTGACAAGCACCAGCGTTTCTGCCAAGACAACAGCCTCATCAGTCAGTTCGTATCAGCCAAGACTGGAGACTCAGTGAGTCAGTTTACCCAGTAAATTACATCAAATTGACACACACACACCAACAAAACAACAAAAAACGGCCACTGAAAAACTTTGCTGTGATGATGACTAACAAAATTGATGCGGTGCAATATTTATTTATTTGCGCACATTGCAAGCATATTCTGTATTCCTGCTCATCGCTCTTTCCTTTTGCCACCCTGCCTTCCCTTCAGGTGTTCCTGGCATTCCAGAGAGTGGCTGCAGAGATTCTGGGGGTGAAGCTCAACAAAGCAGAGATTGAGCAGTCCCAGGTGAGTCTTCATGAGACCTTTCTCTTGCGTTTCCCAGAGAGAATTATATAGCAGCCCCTCGAGTCATGTCGCCATTTTTTGGATGGTTTCTTATAACCACACGCCTGTACACAAGGTCAAACAGAGTGTGCCAGGTCACGAGTTCACCGCACACTGTCTAGGACTCTTGTTACTCCTGTGATGCTGTATCTGTGACTGACACGGTCCATCTGTAAATACAGCCATGTTGTTGAAGTTAGAGCCCAATAGTGCGTGAAGCGAGAGGTCAAGAGGTTGGCAGTGTAGGGTTGGAAGGTTTGGCTGCATCTCCTGATTTATTGTGTTTCTCTCCCGCCGATGTGAGCTGAACGGGGCTCGGCCTCTATCGACCAGCCAGACCAGGTGGCCCTGTCACTGGTGGCCGCGGTGGGATTACGCACGGCATCTCCCCCAGAGGCATTCATCCTGGCTGTGATATGACTGGCTGGTGCCGCGCTGGCTAGAGAGCGGCTGATGAGGCTGACTCTATGGGGAGGTCAGTACCCCCAGAGAAGGGAGAGCACCAAGGGAGCGAAGGCTAGGAGACGACTCTCAAACACACTTCTGCCCCTTCTGCTGTCAACAGACGGAGGCTAATAAATGTGTCCGTCTCCACTGCCCTCCGTCACCTCCCATGGAAGCTGCCTCAATAAACCCAAGTGCTTTAATCCAAGCTAAACAAGCTGGATGAGTGGTCTGATCTGTCAGTCAAGACGCCTATCACAGAAACATAATCTATGATGTCCATGTCTCGCTCCAGGAATGCATGTTCTCTGGGGATTTATTTTCTAGATAGGGTTGAAGTCGGAAGTTTACATACACTTAGGTTGGCGTCATTAAAACTCCTTTTTCAACCACTCCACAAATTTCTTGTCAACAAACTCTGACACAAGTCATTTTCCCAACAATTGTTAACAGACAGATTATTTCACTTATAATTCACTGTATCACAATTCCAGTGGGTCAGAAGTTTACATACACTAAGTTGACTGTACCTTTAAACAGCTTGGAAAATTCCAGAAAATGTCATGGCTTTAGAATTTTTACTAGGATTAAATGTCAGGAATTGTGAAAAACTGAGTTTAAATGTATTTGGCTGAGATGTATGTAAACTGCCGACTTCAACTGTAACATAAGTGGAGTGAAGACTGTCCCACTTCAGTGGTGTATGTTCATGTTCGATAGAGAATGGGTTCGGTTTGGGGTACGACTTTGAGGTCACAATAGTTGAAGGCCTCAACATTCACTGGATCAGCTGTCGGGTTTAGAGATCTGTACATGGGGGTTAGGGCCCCTGGCAAGATCTTATTGGCTGGGAGCCCACTCCGTCATTGCCCCCTGTCTGGAAGATCAGATACTGGGGCCGCTGATTACTCACAGGGTCCGACGCCAGGCATCGGCAGCTCGTTAATCAACCAACCAACCAGGGCCTGGGTTTCAACCACGATGTCTGGTCTTTGCTCCCCAATCCAGGTCTGAGTTCTGCGTTTGAACTAAGTTCAGAACCTGCCCTGTAACTGGTACTCAATATCCAGGGCCCGTATTCATAAAGCGTCCGAGTTTTGCCTTTTAGATCATAATGAATTTGACGGGAGGGAACTGATCCTAGATCTGAAACTTTTTTTTTAATACAAGCCCAGATGAGCTCAGTTGTAAGATCAGTTCTGACAGGGTTAGCTGTAAGATCCCTTTCACTCAGAGACATCAACAAGTCAAGAATAGGGAAAGGTGCTAGCTATACCTTTCCTCATTGAAGATGTAACGGTTGATTTTAAAACTTCACATGGTAAAATGTTAGTGGAAGAGGAGCCGAGGACGCACACACAAAAATGTGTGCAGACTAACGGCTTAAACTTAAAGAAAGTTTAAAAAAAGTCTCACTCACTACAATACTCCCAAATCTTTATTGAATGGATAAACCAATATTTGACACACACAATTCATATCTGCCTGGGAGTATTATAGAATAGGGAGTGTTCTTCATTTGTAAATGACAATGTTTCACAAATGTATTTT